>NW_027212582.1:5806349-6141798 GCF_041682495.2 Bombus fervidus
TTTAGCGTATAACGTCATATAGCAATGCGTCATAACCTATAAGGTCATATAGTATTGCGTCATGACGTATAACGTCATATAGAATTACGTCATAACGTATAACGCCATATAGCCATGCGTCATAACGTATAACGTCATATGGAATTACGGTTTAACGTATAACTTCATATAGTAATGCGTCATAACGTATAACGTCTTTTGGAATTACGGTTTAACGTATTACTTCATATAGTAATGCGTCATAACGTATAACGCCATATAGTAATGAGTCATAACGTATGACGTCATATAGTATTGCGTCATGACGTATAACGTCATATAGAGTTACATCATAACTTATAACGTCACATAGTAATACGACATAACGTATAACGTCACATAGAATTACGGTTTAACGTATAACGTCATATAGAATTACGTCATAACTTATAACGTCACATGGTAATACGAAATAACGTATAACGTCATATAGAATTACGGCATAACGTATAACGTCACAGAGAATTACGGTTTAGCGTCTAACGTCATATAGTAATGCGTCATAACGTATAACGCCATATTGTAATGCGTCATAACTTATAACGTCATATAGTATTGCGTCATGAAGTATAACGTCATATAGAATTACGTCATAACGTAGAACTTCACATAGTAATACGTCATAACGTATAACGTCACATACAATTACGGTTTAACGTATAACGTAATATAGAATTCCGGTTTAACGTACAACGTCATATAGTAATGCGTGATAACGTATAACGTCATATAGTATTGCTTCATGACGTATAACGCCATATAGAAATGCGTCATAACGTATAACGTCATATAGTATTACGTCATAACTTATAACGTCACATAGTAATACGTCATAACGTATAACGTCACATACAATTACGTCATAACGTGTAACGCCTCATAGTAAGACGTCATAACGTATAACGTCATATAGAATTCCGGTTTAACGTATAACGCTATATAGCAATGCGTCATACCGTATAACGTCATATAGAATTACGGCATAATGTATAACGTCACGTAGTAGTACGTCATAACGTATAACGCCATATAGCTATGCGTCATAACGTATAACGTCATTTGGAATTACGGTTTAACGTATAACGTCATATAGTAATGCGTCATAACGTATATCGCCATATAGTAATGCGTCATAACGGATAACGTCATATGGAATTACGGTTTAACGTATAACTTCATATAGTAATGCGTCATAACGTATAACGCCATATAGTAATGCGTCATAACGTATGACGTCATATAGTATTGTGTCATGACGTATAACGGCATATAGAATTAGGTCATAACGTAGAACATCACATAGTAATACGTCATAACGTATAACGTCACATAGAATTACGGTTTAGCGTATAACGTCATATAGCAATGCGTCATGACGTATAACTTCATATAGTAATGCGTCATAACGTATAACGTCATATAGTAATGCGTCATAACGTATGGCGTCATATAGTAATGCGTCATGACGTATAACGTCATATAGAATTACGTCATAACGTATAACGCCATGTAGCTATGCGTCATAACGTATAACGTCATATGGACTTACGGTTTAACGTATAACTTCATATAGTAATGCGTCATAACGTATAACGTCATATGGAAGTACGGTTTAACGTATAACTTCATATAGTAATGCGTCATAACGTATAACGCCATATAGTAATGCGTCATAACGTATGACGTCATATAGTATTGCGTCATGACGTATAACGTCATACAGAATGACGTCATAACGTAGAACATCACATAGTAATACGTCCTAACGTATAACGTCATATAGAATTACGTCATAACTTATAACGTCATATAGTAATACGTCATAACGTATAACGTCATATAGAATTACGTCATAACGTATAACGCCATATAGCTATGCGCCATAACGTATAAGGTCATATGGAATTACGGTTTAACGTATAACGTCATATAGTAATGCGTCATAACGTATAACGCCATATAGTAATGCGTCATAACGTATAACGTCACATAGAATTACGGTTTAGCGTATAACGTCATATAGCAATGCGCCATAACCTATAACGTCATATAGTATTGCGTCATGACGTATAACGTCATATGGAATTACGTCATAACGTATAACGCCATATAGCCATGCGTCATAACGTATAACGTCATATGGAATGACGGTTTAACGTATAACTTCATATAGTAATGCGTCGTAACGTATAACGCCATATAGAATTACGACATAACGTGTAACGTCTCATAGTAAGACGTCATAACGTATAACGTCATATAGAATTCCGGTTTAACGTATAACGCTATATAGCAATGCGTCATACCGTATAACGTCATATAGAATTACGGCATAATGTATAACGTCACATAGTAGTACGTCATAACGTATAACGCCATATAGCTATGCGTCATAACGTATAACGTCATATGGAATTACGGTTTAACGTATAACGTCATATAGTAATGCGTCATAACGTATATCGCCATATAGTAATGCGTCATAACGGATAACGTCATATGGAATTACGGTTTAACGTATAACTTCATATAGTAATGCGTCATAACGTATAACGCCATATAGTAATGCGTCATAACGTATGACGTCATATAGTATTGTGTCATGACGTATAACGGCATATAGAATTAGGTCATAACGTAGAACATCACATAGTAATACGTCATAACGTATAACGTCATATAGTAATGCGTCATAACGTATATCGCCATATAGTAATGCGTCATAACGGATAACGTCATATGGACTTACGGTTTAACGTATAACTTCATATAGTAATGCGTCATAACGTATAACGTCATATGGAAGTACGGTTTAACGTATAACTTCATATAGTAATGCGTCATGACGTATAACGCCATATAGTAATGCGTCATAACGTATGACGTCATATAGTATTGCGTCATGACGTATAACGTCATACAGAATGACGTCATAACGTAGAACATCACATAGTAATACGTCCTAACGTACAACGTCATATAGAATTACGTCATAACTTATAACGTCATATAGTAATACGTCATAACGTATAACGTCATATAGAATTACGTCATAACGTATAACGCCATATAGCTATGCGTCATAACGTATAAGGTCATATGGAATTACGGTTTAACGTATAACGTCATATAGTAATGCGTCATAACTTATATCGTCATATAGTAATACGTCATAACGTATAACGTCATATAGAATTACGTCATAACGTATAACTTCATATAGTAATGCGTCGTAACGTATAACGTCTTATGGAATTACGGTTTAACGTATAGCTTCATATAGTAATGCGTCATAACGTATAACGCCATATAGAATTACGACATAACGTATAAGGTCATATGGAATTACGGTTTAACGTATATCGTCATAGAGTAATGCGTCATAACGTATAACGTCATATAGAATTACGTCATAACGTATAACGCCATATAGCTATGCGTCATAACGTATAAGGTCATATGGAATTACGGTTTAACGTATAACGTCATATGGTAATGCGTCATACCGTATCACGCCATTTAGTAATGCGTCACAACGTACAACGTCACACAGTAATACGTCATAACGTATAACGTCATATAGAATTACGTCATAACGTATAACGCCATATAGCTATGCGTCATAACGTATAAGGTCATATGGAATTACGGTTTAACGTATAACGTCATATAGTAATGCGTCATAACGTATAACGCCATATAGTAATGCGTCATAACGTATAACGTCACATAGAATTACGGTTTAGCGTATAACGTCATATAGCAATGCGTCATAACCTATAACGTCATATAGTATTGCGTCATGACGTATAACGTCATATGGAATTACGTCATAACGTATAACGCCATATAGCCATGCGTCATAACGTATAACGTCATATGGAATTACGGTTTAACGTATAACTTCCTATAGTAATGCGTCGTAACGTATAACGTCTTATGGAATTACGGTTTAACGTATAACTTCATATAGTAATGCGTCATAACGTATAACGCCATATAGAATTACGTCATAACGTATAAGGTCATATGGAATTACGGTTTAACGTATAACGGCATATAGTAATGCGTCATAACGTATAACGTCATATAGTAATGCGTCATAACGTATAACGTCATATAGTAATGCGTCATAACGTATAAAGCCATATAGTAATGCGTCATAACGTATAACGTCACATAGAATTACAGTTTAGCGTATAACGTCATACAGCAATGCGTCATAACCTAACGTCATATAGTATTGCGTCATGACGTATAACGTCATATGGAATTACGTCATAACGTATAACGCCATACTGCCATGCGTCATAACGTATAACGTCATATGGAATTACGGTTTAACGTATAACTTCATATAGTAATGCGTCGTAACGTATAACGTCTTATGGAATTACGGTTTAACGTATAACTTCATATAGTAATGCGTCATAACGTATAACGCCATATAGTAATGAGTCATAACGTATGACGTCATATAGTATTGCGTCATGACGTATAACGTCATATAGAATTAGGTCATAACGTAGAACATCACATAGTAATACTTCATAACGTATAACGTCACATAGAATTACGGTTTAGCGTATAACGTCATATAGCAATGCCTCATGACGTATAACTTCATATAGTAATGCGTCATAACGTATAACGCCATATAGTAATGCGTCATAACGTATAACGCCATATAGTAATGCGTCATAACGTATGACGTCATATAGAATTACGGCATAACGTATAACGTCACAGAGAATTACGGTTTAGCGTCCAACGTCACATAGTAATACGACATAACGTATAGCGTCACATAGTAATACGTCATAATGTATAACGTCACATAGCAATGCGTTATAAAGTATAACGTCACATGGTAATACGTCATAACGAATAACGTCATATAATAAGGCGACATGACGTATAACGTCATATAGAATGACGTCACAACGTATAACGTCACGTAGTAATACGTCATAACGTATAACGTCACATAGAATTACGGTTTAACGTATAACGTAATATAGTATTCCGGTTTAACGTACAACGTCATATAGTAATGCGTGACAACGTATAACGTCATATAGTATTGCGTCATGACGTATAACGTCATATAGAATTATTTCATAACGTAGAACATCACATAGTAATACGTCATAACGTATAACGTCACATAGAATTACGGTTTAACGTATAAGGTCATATAGTAATGCGTCATACCGTATCACGCCATTTAGTAATGCGTCATAACGTACAACGTCACATAGTAATACGTCATAACGTATAACGTCATATAGAATTACGTCATAACGTATAACGCTATATAGTAATGCGTCATAACGTATAACGTCATATAGTATTACGTCATAACTTATAACGTCACATAGTAATACGTCCTAACGTATAACGTCATATAGAATTACGGCATAACGTATAACGTCACAGAGAATTACGGTTTAGCGTCTAACGTCATATAGCAATACGTCATAACGTATAAGGCCATATGGCAATGCGTCATAACGTATAACGTTATATAGAAATACGATATAACGTATAACGTCACATAGTAATACGTCATACCGTGTAACGTCGTATAGAATTACGTCATAACGTGTAACGTCACATAGTAATACGTCATAACGTATAACGTCATATAGAATTACGGCATAACGTATAACGCCATATAGCCATGCGTCATAAGGTATAACGTCTTTTGGAATTACGGTTTAACGTATAACTTCATATAGTAATGCGTCATAACGTATAACGCCATATTGTATTGCGTCATAACGTATAACGTCATATGGAATTACGGTTTAACGTATAACTTCATATAGTAATGCGTCATAACGTATAACGTCTTTTGGAATTACGGTTTAACGTATAACTTCATATAGTAATGCGTCATAACGTATAACGCCATATAGTATTGCGTCATAACGTATAACGTCACATAGAATTACGGTTTAGCGTATAACGTCATATAGCAATGCGTCATAACCTATAACGTCATATAGTATTGCGTCATGACGTATAACGTCATATAGAATTACGTCATAACGTATAACGCCATATAGTAATGCGTCATAACGTATAACGTCAAATAGTATTACGTCATAACTTATAACGTCACATAGTAACACGTCCTAACGTATAACGTCATATAGAATTACGGCATAACGTATAACGTCACAGAGAATTACGGTTTAGCGTCTAACGTCATATAGCAATACGTCATAACGTATAAGGCCATATGGCAATGCGTCATAACGTATAACGTCATATGGAATTACGGTTTAACGTATAACTTCATATAGTAATGCGTCATAACGAATAACGTCTTTTGGAATTACGGTTTAACGTATAACTTCATATAGTAATGCGTCATAACGTATAACGCCATATAGTAATGAGTCATAACGTATGACGTCATATAGTATTGCGTCATGACGTATGACGTCATATAGAGTTACGTCATAACTTATAACGTCACATTGTAATACGTAATAACGTTTAACGTCATATCGAATTCCGGTTTAACGTATAACGCCATATAGCAATGCGTTATAAAGTATAACGTCACATGGTAATACGTCATAACGAATAACGTCATATAATAAGGCGACATGACGTATAACGTCATATAGAATTACGTCACAACGTATAACGTCACGTAGTAATACGTCATAACGTATAACGTCACATAGAAATACGGTTTAACGTATAACGTAATATAGTATTCCGGTTTAACGTACAACGTCATATAGTAATCCGTGATAACGTATAACGTCATATAGTATTGCGTCATGACGTATAACGTCATATAGAATTATTTCATAACGTAGAACATCACATAGTAATACGTCATAACTTATAACGTCACATAGAATTACGGTTTAACGTATAACGTCATATAGTAATGCGTCATACCGTATCACGCCATTTAGTAATGCGTCATAACGTACAACGTCACACAGTAATACGTCATAACGTATAACGTCATATAGAATTACGTCATAACGTATAACGCCATATAGCTATGCGTCATAACGTATAGGGTCATATGGAATTACGGTTTAACGTATAACGTCATATAGTAATGCGTCGTATAGTATAACGCCATATAGTAATGCGTCATAACGTATAACGTCACATAGAATTACGGTTTAGCGTATAACGTCATATAGCAATGCGTCATAACCTATAACGTCATATAGTATTGCGTCATGACGTATAACGTCATATGGAATTACGTCATAACGTATAACGCCATATAGCCATGCGTCATAACGTATAACGTCATATGGAATTACGGTTTAACGTATAACTTCATATACGAATGCGTCGTAACGTATAACGTCTTATGGAATTACGGTTTAACGTATAACTTCATATAGAAATGCGTCATAACGTATAACGCCATATAGTAATGAGTCATAACGTATGACGTCATATAGTATTGCGTCATGACGTATAACGTCATATAGAATTACGTCATAACGTAGAACATCACATAGTAATACGACATAACGTATAACGTCACATAGAATTACGGTTTAACGCATAACGTCATATAGAATTACGTCATAACTTATAACGTCACATGGTAATACGAAATAACGTATAACGTCATATAGAATTACGGCATAACGTATAACGTCACAGAGAATTACGGTTTAGCGTCTAACGTCATATAGTATTGCGTCATAACGTATAACGCCATATTGTAATGCGTCATAACTTATAACGTCATATAGTATTGCGTCATGAAGTATAACGTCATATAGAATTACGTCATAACGTAGAACATCACATAGTAATACGTCATAACGTATAACGTCACATACAATTACGGTTTAACGTATAACGTAATATAGAATTCCGGTTTAACGTACAACGTCATGTAGTAATGCGTGATAACGTATAACGTCATATAGTATTGCGTCATGACGTATAACGCCATATAGAAATGCGTCATAACGTATAACGTCATAACTTATAACGTCACATAGTAATACGTCATAACGTATAACGTCACATACAATTACGTCATAACGTGTAACGTCACATAGTAAGACGTCATAACGTATAACGTCATATAGAATTCCGGTTTAACGTATAACGCTATATAGCAATGCGTCATACCGTATAACGTCATATAGAATTACGGCATAATGTATAACGTCACATAGTAGTACGTCATAACGTATAACGCCATATAGCTATGCGTCATAACGTATAACGTCATATGGAATTACGGTTTAACGTATAACGTCATATAGTAATGCGTCATAACGTATATCGCCATATAGTAATGCGTCATAACGGATAACGTCATATGGAATTACGGTTTAACGTATAACTTCATATAGTAATGCGTCATAACGTATAACGCCATATAGTATTGCGTCATAACGTATAACGTCACATAGAATTACGGTTTAGCGTATAACGTCATATAGCAATGCGTCATAACCTATAACGTCATATAGTATTGCGTCATGACGTATAACGTCATACAGAATTACGTCATAACGTATAACGCCATATAGTAATGCGTCATAACGTATAACGTCATATAGTATTACGTCATAACTTATAACGTCACATAGTAACACGTCCTAACGTATAACGTCATATAGAATTACGGCATAACGTATAACGTCACAGAGAATTACTATTTAGCGTCTAACGTCATATAGCATTACGTCATAACGTATAAGGCCATATGGCAATGCGTCATAACGTATAACGTCATATGGAATTACGGTTTAACGTATAACTTCATATAGTAATGCGTCATAACGAATAACGTCTTTTGGAATTACGGTTTAACGTATAACTTCATATAGTAATGCGTCATAACGTATAACGCCATATAGTAATGAGTCATAACGTATGACGTCATATAGTATTGCGTCATGACGTATGACGTCATATAGAGTTACGTCATAACTTATAACGTCACATTGTAATACGTAATAACGTTTAACGTCATATCGAATTCCGGTTTAACGTATAACGCCATATAGCAATGCGTTATAAAGTATAACGTCACATGGTAATACGTCATAACGAATAACGTCATATAATAAGGCGACATGACGTATAACGTCATATAGAATTACGTCACAACGTATAACGTCACGTAGTAATACGTCATAACGTATAACGTCACATAGAAATACGGTTTAACGTATAACGTAATATAGTATTCCGGTTTAACGTACAACGTCATATAGTAATCCGTGATAACGTATAACGTCATATAGTATTGCGTCATGACGTATAACGTCATATAGAATTATTTCATAACGTAGAACATCACATAGTAATACGTCATAACTAATAACGTCACATAGAATTACGGTTTAACGTATAACGTCATATAGTAATGCGTCATACCGTATCACGCCATTTAGTAATGCGTCATAACGTACAACGTCACACAGTAATACGTCATAACGTATAACGTCATATAGAATTACGTCATAACGTATAACGCCATATAGCTATGCGTCATAACGTATAGGGTCATATGGAATTACGGTTTAACGTATAACGTCATATAGTAATGCGTCGTATAGTATAACGCCATATAGTAATGCGTCATAACGTATAACGTCACATAGAATTACGGTTTAGCGTATAACGTCATATAGCAATGCGTCATAACCTATAACGTCATATAGTATTGCGTCATGACGTATAACGTCATATGGAATTACGTCATAACGTATAACGCCATATAGCCATGCGTCATAACGTATAACGTCATATGGAATTACGGTTTAACGTATAACTTCATATACGAATGCGTCGTAACGTATAACGTCTTATGGAATTACGGTTTAACGTATAACTTCATATAGAAATGCGTCATAACGTATAACGCCATATAGTAATGAGTCATAACGTATGACGTCATATAGTATTGCGTCATGACGTATAACGTCATATAGAATTACGTCATAACGTAGAACATCACATAGTAATACGACATAACGTATAACGTCACATAGAATTACGGTTTAACGCATAACGTCATATAGAATTACGTCATAACTTATAACGTCACATGGTAATACGAAATAACGTATAACGTCATATAGAATTACGGCATAACGTATAACGTCACAGAGAATTACGGTTTAGCGTCTAACGTCATATAGTATTGCGTCATAACGTATAACGCCATATTGTAATGCGTCATAACTTATAACGTCATATAGTATTGCGTCATGAAGTATAACGTCATATAGAATTACGTCATAACGTAGAACATCACATAGTAATACGTCATAACGTATAACGTCACATACAATTACGGTTTAACGTATAACGTAATATAGAATTCCGGTTTAACGTACAACGTCATGTAGTAATGCGTGATAACGTATAACGTCATATAGTATTGCGTCATGACGTATAACGCCATATAGAAATGCGTCATAACGTATAACGTCATAACTTATAACGTCACATAGTAATACGTCATAACGTATAACGTCACATACAATTACGTCATAACGTGTAACGTCACATAGTAAGACGTCATAACGTATAACGTCATATAGAATTCCGGTTTAACGTATAACGCTACATAGCAATGCGTCATACCGTATAACGTCATATAGAATTACGGCATAATGTATAACGTCACATAGTAGTACGTCATAACGTATAACGCCATATAGCTATGCGTCATAACGTATAACGTCATATGGAATTACGGTTTAACGTATAACGTCATATAGTAATGCGTCATAACGTATATCGCCATATAGTAATGCGTCATAACGGATAACGTCATATTGAATTACGGTTTAACGTATAACTTCATATAGTAATGCGTCATAACGTATAACGCCATATAGTAATGCGTCATAACGTATGACGTCATATAGTATTTTGTCATGACGTATAACGTCATATAGAATTAGGTCATAACGTAGAACATCACATAGTAATACTTCATAACGTATAACGTCACATAGAATTACGGTTTAGCGTATAACGTCATATAGCAATGCGTATTGACGTATAACTTCATATAGTAATGCGTCATAACGTATAACGCCATATAGTAATGCGTCATAACGTATGACGTCATATAGTATTGCGTCATGACGTATAACGCCATATAGTAAGGCGCCATGACGTATAACGTCATATAGTAATACGTCATAACGTATAACGTTATATAGAATTCCGGTTTAACGAATAACGCTATACAGCAATGCGTCATAACGTATAACGTCATATAGAATTCCGGCATAATGTGTAACGCCACATAGTAATACGTCATAATGTATAACGCCATATAGCAATGCGTCATAACGTATAACGTCATATAGAATTACGGTTTAACGTATAACGTCATACAGTAATGCGTCATAACGTATAACGCCATATAGTAATGCGTCATAACGTATGACGCTATATAGTATTGCATCATGACGTATATCTTCATATAGAATTAGGTCGTAACGAGGAACATCACATAGTAACACGACATAACCTATAACGTCACATAGAATTACGGTTTAACGTATAACGTCATATAATAATGCGTCATACCGTATAACGCCATATAGTAAGGCGTCATGACGTATAACGTCATATACAATTACGGTTTAACGTATAACGTCATACAGTAATGCGCCATAACGCATAACGTCACATAGTAATACGTCATAACTTATAACGTCACATAGAATTACGGTTTAACGTATAACGTCACATAGAATTACGGTTTAGCGTATAACGTCATATAGAATTAGGGTATACCGTATGACGTCATATAGAATTACGGTTTAACGTATAACGTCACATAGTAATACGTCATAACGTGTAACGTCGTATAGAATTACGTCATAACGTATAACGTCACAGAGTAATACGTCATAACGTATAACGTCATATAGAATTCACGTTTAACGAATAAAGCTATATAACAATGCGTCATAACGTATAACGTCATATAGAATTACGGCATAAAGTATAACGTCACATAGTAATGCGTCATAACGCATAACGTCACATAGTAATACGTCATAACTTATAACGTCACATAGAATTACGGTTTAACGTATAACGTCACATAGAATTACGGTTTAGCGTATAACGTCACATAGAATTAGGGTATACCGTATGACGTCATATAGAATTACGGTTTAACGTATAACGTCACATAGTAATACGTCATAACGTATAACGTCATATAGAATTCCGGTTTAACGTATAACGCTATATTGCAATGCGTCATACCGTAAGACGTCTTATAGAAGTACGGCATAATGTATAACGTCACATAGTAATACGTCATAACGTATAACGCCATATAGCTATGCGTCATAACGTATAAGGTCATATGGAATTACGGTTTAACGTATAATGTCATATAGTAATGCGTCATAACGTATAACGCAATAATGTAATGCATCGTAACGTATAACGTCACATAGAATTACGGTTTAGCGTATATCGTCATACAGCAATGCGTCATAACCTATAACGCCATATAGTAATGAGTCATATCGTATGACGTCATATAGTATTGCGTCATGACGTATAACGTCATATAGAGTTACGTCATAACTTATAACGTCACATAGTAATACGTAATAACGTATAACGTCATATCGAATTCCGGTTTAACGTATAACGCCATATAGCAATGCGTTATAAAGTATAACGTCACATGGTAATACGTCATAACGAATAACGTCATATAATAAGGCGACATGACGTATAACGTCATATAGAATTACGTCACAACGTATAACGTCACGTAGTAATACGTCATAACGTCTAACGTCACATAGAATTACGGTTTAACGTATAACGTAATATAGTATTCCGGTTTAACGTACAACGTCATATAGTAATGCGTGATAACGTATAGCGTCATATAGTATTGCGTCATGACGTATAACGTCATATAGAATTATTTCATACCGCAGAACAACACATAGTAATACGTCATAACGTATAACGTCACATAGAATTACGGTTTAACGTATAACGTCATATAGTAATGCGTCATAACGTATAACGTCATATAGTATTACGTCATAACTTATAACGTCACAGAGAATTACGGTTTAGCGTCTAATGTCATATAGCAATACGTCATAACGTATAAGGCCATATAGTATTGCGTCATAACGTATAACGTCATATAGAAATACGATATAACGTATAACGTCACACAGAATTACGGTTTAACGTGTAACGTCATATAGAATTACGTCATAACTTATAACGTCACATGGTAATACGAAATAACGTATAACGTCATATAGAATTACGGCATAACGTATAACGTCACAGAGAATTACGGTTTAGCGTCTAACGTCATATAGTAATGCGTCATAACGTATAACGCCATATTGTAATGCGTCATAACTTATAACGTCATATAGTATTGCGTCATGAAGTATAACGTCATATAGAATTCCGGTTTAACGTACAACGTCATATAGTAATGCGTGATAACGTATAACGTCATATAGTATTGCGTCATGACGTATAACGCCATATAGATATGCGTCATAACGTATAACGTCATATAGTATTACGTCATAACTTATAACGTCACATAGTAATACGTCATAACGTATAACGTCACATACAATTACGTCATAACGTATAACGTAATATAGAATTCCGGTTTAACGTACAACGTCATATAGTAATGCGTGATAACGTATAACGTCATATAGTATTGCGTCATGACGTATAACGCCATATAGAAATGCGGCATAACGTATAACGTCATATAGTATTACGTCATAACTTATAACGTCACATAGTAATACGTCATAACGTATAACGGCACATACAAATACGTCATAACGTATAACGTAATATAGAATTCCGGGTTAACGTACAACGTCATATAGTAATGCGTGATAACGTATAACGTCATATAGTATTGCGTCATGACGTATAACGCCATATAGAAATGCGTCATAACGTATA
This sequence comes from Bombus fervidus, assembly GCF_041682495.2. NCBI lineage: Eukaryota > Metazoa > Arthropoda > Insecta > Hymenoptera > Apidae > Bombus > Bombus fervidus. The sequence goes on from NW_027212582.1 coordinate 5,820,369, forward strand.
ACGTCATATAGTATTACGTCATAAGTTATAACGTCACACAGTAATACGTCATAACGTATAACGTCATATAGAATTACGTCATAACGTATAACGTCATATAGAAATACGATATAACGTATAACGTCACATAGTAATACGTCATAACGTGTAACGTCGTATAGAATTACGTCATAACGTGTAACATCACATAGTAAGACGTCATAACGTATAACGTCATATAGAATTCCGGTTTAACGTATAACGCTATATAGCAATGCGTCATACCGTATAACGTCATATAGAATTACGGCATAATGTATAACGTCACATAGTAATACGTCATAACGTATAACGCCATATAGCTATGCGTCATAATGTATAACGTCATATGGAATTACAGTTTAACGTATAACGTTATATAGTAATGCGCCATAACGTGTATCGCCATATAGTAATGCGTCATAACGTATGACGTCATATAGTATTGCGTCATGACGTATAACGCCATATAGTAAGGCGCCATGACGTATAACGTCATATAGTAAGGCGCCATGACGTATAACGTCATATAGTAATACGTCATAACGTATAACGTTATATAGAATTCCGGTTTAACGAATAACGCTATACAGCAATGCGTCATAACGTATAACGTCATATAGAATTCCGGCATAATGTGTAACGCCACATAGTAATACGTCATAATGTATAACGCCATATAGCAATGCGTCATAACGTATAACGTCATATAGAATTCCGGTTTAACGAATAACGCTATACAGCAATGCGACATAACGTATAACGTCATATAGAATTCCGGCATAATGTGTAACGCCACATAGTAATACGTCATAATGTATAACGCCATATAGCAATGCGTCATAACGTATGACGTCATATAGAATTACGGTTTAACGTATAACGTCACATAGTAATACGTCATAACGTGTAACGTCGTATAGAATTACGTCATAACGTATAACGTCATATAGAATTCCGGTTTAACGTATAACGCTATATAGCAATGCGTCATAACGTATAACGTCATATAGAATTACGGCATAATGTAGAACATCACGTAGTAATTCGTCCGAAAGTATAACGTCATATAGAATTACGTCATAACTGATATCGTCACATAGTAATACGTCATAACGTTTAACGTCATATAGAATTACGGTTTAACGTATACCGTCATATAGTAATGCGTCATAACGTATAACGTCATATAGAATTACGTCATAAATTATAACGTCACATAGTAATACGTCATAACGTATAACGTCATATAGAATTACGGTTTAACGTATACCGTCATATAGTAATGCGTCATAACGTATAACGTCATATAGAATTACGTCATAACTTATAACGTCACATAGTAACACGTTATAACTTATAACGTCACATAGCGTTACGGTTTAGCGTATAAAGTCATATAGAATTAGGGTTTAACGTATAACGTCACATAGAATTACGGTTTAACGTATAACGTCACATAGTAATACGTCATAACGTGTAACGTAGTATAGAATTACGTCATAACGTAGAACGTCACATAGTAATACGTCATAACGTATAACGTCATATAGAATTCCGGTTTAACGAATAACGCTATATAACAATGCGTCATAACGTATAACGTCATATAGAATTACGGCATAATGTGTAACGTCACATAGTAATACGTCATAACGTATAACGCCATATAGCTATGCGTCATAACGTATAACGTCATATGGAATTACGGTTTAACGTATAACGTCATATAGTAATACGTCATAGCGTATATCGCCATATAGTAATGCGTCATAACGGATAACGTCATATGGAATTACGGTTTAACGTATAACTTCATATAGTAATGCGTCATAACGTATAACGCCATATAGTACTGCGTCATAACGTATGACGTCATATAGTATTGTGTCATGACGTATAACGTCATATAGAATTACGGCATAATGTAGAACATCACGTAGTAATACGTCCGAACGTATAACGTCATATAGAATTACGTCATAACTGATAACGTCACATAGTAATACGTCATAACGTATAACGTCATATAGAATTACGGCATAACGTATAACATCACATGGAATTGCGGTTTAGCGTATAACGTCATATAGCAATGCGTCATAACGTATAACGCCATTTAGTAATGCGTCCTAACGTATAACGTCATATAGAATTACGGTTTAACGTATACCGTCATATAGTAATGCGTAATAACGTATAACGTCATATAGAATTACGTCATAACTTATAACGTCACATAGTAATACGTCCTAACGTATAACGTCATATAGAATTACGGTTTAACGTATACCGTCATATAGTAATGCGTCATAACGTATAACGTCATATAGAATTACGTCATAACTTATAACGTCACATAGTAACACGTCATAACTTATAACGTCACATAGCGTTACGGTTTAGCGTATAAAGTCATATAGAATTAGGGTTTAACGTATAACGTCACATAGAATTACGGTTTAACGTATAACGTCACATAGTAATACGTCATAACGTGTAACGTCGTATAGAATTACGTCATAACGTATAACGTCACATAGTAATACGTCATAACGTATAACGTCATATAGAATTCCGGGTTAACGAATAACGCTATATAACAATGCGTCATAACGTATAACGTCATATAGAATTACGGCATAATGTGTAACGTCACATAGTAATACGTCATAACGTATAACGCCATATAGCTATGCGTCATAACGTATAACGTCATATGGAATTCCGGTTTAACGTATAACGTCATATGGAATTACGATTTAACGTATGAAGCCATGTAGAATTACGGCATAACGTATAACGTCACATAGTAATGCGTCATAACGTATAACGCCATGTAGTAATGCGTCATAATGTATAAAGTCATGTAGTATTGCGTCATGAAATATAACGTCATATAGAATTACGTCATGACGTAGAGCATCACATAGTAATACGTCATAACGTATAAGGTCATAGAGTCATTCGTCATACCGTATAAAGTCATATAGAATTACGGCATAAAGTATAACGTCACGTAGTAATACGTCATATCGTACAACGTCATATAGAATTACGGCATGACGTATAACGTCACATAGTAATACGTCAAAACGTATAACGCCATATAGCAATGCGTTATAACGTATAACGGCATATAGAAATACGTTATAACATATAACGTCACATAGTAATACGTCATAACGTATAACGTCATATAGAATGACGGCATAACGTATAACATCACATGGAATTACGGTTTAGCGTATAACGTCATATAGCAATGCGTCATAACGAATAACGCCATTTAGTAATACGTCATAACGTATAACGTCACATAGTAATACGTCATAACGTGTAACGTCGTATAGAATTACGTCATAACGCATAACGTCACATAGTAATACGTCCTAACGTATAACGTCATACAGTAATGCGTCATAACGCATAACGTCACATAGTAATACGTCATAACTTATAACGTCACATAGAATTACGGTTTAGCGTATAACGTCATATAGAATTCCGGTTTAACGAATAACGCCATATAACAATGCGTCATAACGTATAACGCCATATAGAATTACGGCATAATGTGTAACGTCACATAGTAATACGTCATAATGTATAACGCCATAAAGCAATGCGTCATAACGTATAACGTCATATAGAATTACGCTTAAACGTATAACGTCATACAGTAATGCGTCATAACGCATAACGTCACATAGTAATACGTCATAACTTATAACGTCACATAGAGTTACGGTTTAGCGTATAAAGTCATATAGAATTAGGGTTTAACGTATAACGTCACATAGTATTACGGTTTAGCGTACAACGTCATATAGTAGTGCGTCATAACGTATAACGCCATATAGCAACGCGTTATAAAGTATAACGTCATATAGTAATGCGTGATAACGTATAACGTCATATAGAATTACGGCATAACGTATAACGTCACATAGTAATACGTCATAACGTATAAGGCCATATAGCAATGCGTCATAACGTATAACGTCATATAGTATTGCGTCATGACGTATAACGAGATATAGCAATGCGTCATAACGTATAACGTCATATAGAATTACGGTTTAAGGTATAACGTCATATAGCAATGCGTCATAACGTATAAGGCCATATAGCAATGCGTCATAACGTATAACGTCATATAGTATTGCGTCATGAAGTATAACGTCATATAGAATTACCTCATAACGTATAACGTCACATAGTAATACGTCATAACGTATAGCGTCAGATAGTAATACGTCATAATGTATAACGTCACATAGTAATACGTCATAACGTATAACGAGATATAGCAATGCGTCATAACGTATAACGTCATATAGAATTACGGTTTAAGGTATAACGTCATATAGCAATGCGTCATAACGTATAACGCCATTTAGTAATGCGTCCTAACGTATAACGTCATGTAGAATTACGGTTTAACGTATACCGTCATATAGTAATGCGTCATAACGTATAACGCCATTTAGTAATGCGTCCTAACGTATAACGTCATGTAGAATTACGGTTTAACGTATACCGTCATATAGTAATGCGTCATAACGTATAACGTCACATAGAATTACGGTTTAGCGTATAACGTCATATAGCAATGCGTCATAACGTGTGACGTCGTATAGTATTGCGTCATGACGTATAACGTCATGTAGAATTAGGTCATAACGTAGAACATCACACAGTAATACGTCATAACGTATAACGTCACATGGAATTATGGTTTAACGTATAACGTCATATAGTAATGCGTCATAACGTATAACGCCATTTAGTAATGCGTCATAACGTATAACGTCACATAGTAATACGTCATAACGTATGACGTCATATAGAATTACGGCATAATGTATAACGTCACATAGTAATACGTCATAACGTATAACGCCATATAGTAATGCGTCATAGCGTATGACGTCATGTAGTATTGCGTCATAACGTATAACGCCATATAGTATTGCGTCATAACGTGTAACGTCGTATAGAATTACGTCATAACGTACAACGTCACATAGTAATACGTCATAACGTATAACGTCATATAGAATTACGTCATGGCGTAGAGCATCACATAGTAATACGTCATAACGTATAAGGTCATACAGTCATTCGTCATGAAGTATAACGTCATATAGAATTACGGCATGACGTATAACGTCACATAGTAATACGTCAAAACGTATAACGCCATATAGCAATGCGTCATAACGTATAACGTCATATAGAAATACGTTATAACTTATAACGTTACATAGTAATACGTCATAACGTATAACGTCATATAGAATTACGGCATAACGTATAACATCACATGGAATTACGGTTTAGCGTATAACGTCATATAGCAATGCGTCATAACGTATAAGGCCATATAGCAATGCGTCAGAACGTATAACGTCATATAGCAATGCGTCATAACGTATAACGTCATATAGTAATGCGTCATAACGTATAGCGCCATATAGTAATGCGGCATAACGTATGACGTCATATAGTATTGCGTCATGACGTATAACGACATATAGTAAGGCGCCATGACGTATAACGTCATATAGAAATAAGGCATAACGTATAACGTCACATAGTAATACGTCATAACGTGTAACGTCGTATAGAATTACGTCATAACGTACAATGTCACATAGTAATACGTCATAACGTATAACGTCACATAGTAATACGTCATAACGTGTAACGTCGTATAGAATTACGTCTTAACGCATAACGTCACATAGTAATACGTCATAACGTATAACGTCATATAGAATTCCGGTTTAACGAATAACGCTATACAGCAATGCGTCATAGCGTATAACGTCATATAGAATTACGGCATAATGTGTAACGTCACATAGTAATACGTCATAATGTATAACGCCATATAGCAATGCGTCATAACGTATGACGTCATATAGTATTGCGTCATGACGTATAACGCCATATAGTAAGGCGCCATGACGTTTAACGTCATATAGTAATACGTCATAACTTATAACGTTATATAGAATTCCGGTTTAACGAATAACGCTATACAGCAATGCGTCATAACGTATAACGTCATATAGAATTCCGGCATAATGTGTAACGCCACATAGTAATACGTCATAATGTATAACGCCATATAGCAATGCGTCATAACGTATAACGTCATATAGAATTACGGTTTAACGTATAACGTCATACAGTAATGCGTCATAACGTATAACGCCATATAGTAATGCGTCATAACGTATGACGTTATATAGTATTGCATCATGACGTATATCTTCATATAGAATTAGGTCGTAACGAGGAACATCACATAGTAACACGACATAACCTATAACGTCACATAGAATTACGGTTTAACGTATAACGTCATATAATAATGCGTCATACCGTATAACGCCATATAGTAAGGCGTCATGACGTATAACGTCATATAGAATTACGGTTTAACGTATAACGTCATACAGTAATGCGCCATAACGCATTACGTCACATAGTAATACGTCATAACTTATAACGTCACATAGAATTACGGTTTAACGTATAACGTCACATAGAATTACGGTTTAGCGTATAACGTCATATAGAATTAGGGTATACCGTATGACGTCATATAGAATTACGGTTTAACGTATAACGTCACATAGTAATACGTCATAACTTATAACGTCACATAGAATTACGGTTTAACGTATAACGTCACATAGAATTACGGTTTAGCGTATAACGTCATATAGAATTAGGGTATACCGTATGACGTCATATAGAATTACGGCATAAAGTATAACGTCACATAGTAATGCGTCATAACGCATAACGTCACATAGTAATACGTCATAACGTATAACGTCATATAGAATTACGGCATAACGTATAACATCACATGGAATTGCGGTTTAGCGTATAACGTCATATAGCAATGCGTCATAACGTATAACGCCATATAGTAATGCGGCATAACGTATGACGTCATATAGTATTGCGTCATGACGTATAACGACATATAGTAAGGCGCCATGACGTATAACGTCACATAGTAATACGTCATAACGTGTAACGTCGTATAGAATTACGTCTTAACGCATAACGTCACATAGTAATACGTCATAACGTATAACGTCATATAGAATTCCGGTTTAACGAATAACGCTATACAGCAATGCGTCATAACGTATAACGTCATATAGAATTACGGCATAATGTGTAACGTCACATAGTAATACGTCATAATGTATAACGCCATATAGCAATGCGTCATAACGTATGACGTCATATAGTATTGCGTCATGACGTATAACGCCATATAGTAAGGCGCCATGACGTATAACATCATATAGTAATACGTCATAACGTATAACGTTATATAGAATTCCGGTTTAACGAATAACGCTATACAGCAATGCGTCATAACGTATAACGTCATATAGAATTCCGGCATAATGTGTAACGCCACATAGTAATACGTCATAATGTATAACGCCATATAGCAATGCGTCATAACGTATAACGTCATATAGAATTACGGTTTAACGTATAACGGCATACAGTAATGCGTCATAACGTATAACGCCATATAGTAATGCGTCATAACGTATGACGTTATATAGTATTGCATCATGACGTATATCTTCATATAGAATTAGGTCGTAACGAGGAACATCACATAGTAACACGACATAACCTATAACGTCACATAGAATTACGGTTTAACGTATAACGTCATATAATAATGCGTCATACCGTATAACGCCATATAGTAAGGCGTCATGACGTATAACGTCATATAGAATTACGGTTTAACGTATAACGTCATGCAGTAATGCGTCATAACGTATAACATCATACAGAATTCCGGTTTAACGTATGACGCCATATAGCAAAGCGTCATAACGTATAACGCCATATAGTAATGCGTCATAACGTATAACAACATATAGTATTGAGTCATGACGTATAACGTCATATAGTAATGCTTCATAACGTATATCGTCATATAGTAATGCGTCAAAACGTATAACGTCATATAGTATTGCGTCATGACGAATAATGTCATATAATAAGGCGACATGACGTATAACGTCATATAGTAATGCGTCTTAACGTATAACGTCATATAGAATTCCGGTTTAACGTATAACGCCACATAGCAATGCGTCATAACGTATAACGTCACATAGTAATACGTCTTAACGTATAACGTCATATAGTAATGCGTCATAACGTATAACGCCATATAGTAATGCGTCATAACATATAACGTCATATAGTATTGCGCCATAACGCCTAACGCCATATAGCAATGCGTCATAACGTCTAACGCCATATAGCAATGCGTCATAACGTATAACGTCATATAGTAATGCGTCATACCGTATAACGTCATATAGAATTCCGGTTTAACGTATAACGCCATATAGCAATGCGTCATAACGTATAACGTCACATAGTAATACGTCTTAACGTATAAAGTCATATTGAATACCGGGTTAACGTATAACGCCATATAGCAATGCGTCACAACGTATAACATCATATAGTATTCCGTCATGACGTTTAACGTCATATAGTAATACGTCATAACGTATATCGTCATGGAGTAATGCGTCATAACGTATAACGTCATATAGTAATGCGTCTTATCGTATAACGTCATATAGAATTCCGGTTTAACGTATAACGCCTCATAGCAATGCGTCATAACGTATAACGTCACATAGTAATACGTCTTAACGTATAAAGTCATATAGAATACCGGGTTAACGTATAACGCCATATAGCAATGCGTCATAACGTATAACGCCATATAGTAATGCGTCATAACGTATAACATCATATAGTATTGCGTCATGACGTATAACGTCATATAGTAATGCGTCATAACGTATATCGTCATAGACTAATGCGTCATAACGTATCACGTCATATAGTATTGCGTCATGACGAATAATGTCATATAATAAGGCGACATGACGTATAACGTCATATAGTAATGCGTCATAACGTATAACGTCACATAGAATTCCGGTTTAACGTATAACGCCACATATCAATGCGTCATAACGTATAACGCCACATGGTCATACGTCTTAACGTATAAAGACATATAGAATTCCGGGATAACGTATAACGTCACATAGTAATACGTCATAACGTATAACGTCATATAGTATTGCGTCATGACGTATAACGTCATATAATAAGGCGACATGACGTATAACGTCATATAGAATTACGTCATATAATAAGGCGGCATGACGTATAACGTCATATAGAATTACGTCATAACGTATAACGTCATCTACAATTACGGTTTAACGTATAACGTCAAAAGAGTAATGCGTCATATCCCATAACGCCATATAGTAATTGCGTCATAACGTATAACGTCATATAGAATTCCGGCATAACGTATATCGTCATATAGTAATACGTCATAACTTACAAGGTCATATAGTAATGCGTCATAACGTATAACGTCATATAGTATTGCGTCATGACGTATAACGTCATATAATAAGGTGACATGACGTATAACGTCATATAGAATTACGGCATAACGTATAACGTCACATAGTAAAACGTCATAACGTATAACGTCATATAGTATTGCGTCATGACGTATAACGTCATATAATAAGGTGACATGACGTATAACGTCATATAGAATTCCGGTTTAACGTATAACGCCACATAGCAATGCGTCATAACGTATAACGTCACATAGTAATACGTCTTAACGTATAACGTCATATAGTAATGCGTCATAACGTATAACGCCATATAGTAATGCGTCATAACATATAACGTCATATAGTATTGCGCCATAACGCCTAACGCCATATAGCAATGCGTCATAACGTCTAACGCCATATAGCAATGCGTCATAACGTATAACGTCATATAGCAATGCGTCATACCGTATAACGTCATATAGAATTCCGGTTTAACGTATAACGCCATATAGCAATGCGTCATAACGTATAACGTCACATAGTAATACGTCTTAACGTATAAAGTCATATTGAATACCGGGTTAACGTATAACGCCATATAGCAATGCGTCACAACGTATAACATCATATAGTATTCCGTCATGACGTTTAACGTCATATAGTAATGCGTCATAACGTATATCGTCATGAAGTAATGCGTCATAACGTATAACGTCATATAGTAATGCGTCTTATCGTATAACGTCATATAGAATTCCGGTTTAACGTATAACGCCTCATAGCAATGCGTCATAACGTATAACGTCACATCGTAATACGTCTTAACGTATAAAGTCATATAGAATACCGGGTTAACGTATAACGCCATATAGCAATGCGTCATAACGTATAACGCCATATAGTAATGCGTCATAACGTATAACATCATATAGTATTGCGTCATGACGTATAACGTCATATAATAAGGTGACATGACGTATAACGTCATATAGAATTACGGCATAACGTATAACGTCACATAGTAAAACGTCATAACGTATAACGTCATATAGTATTGCGTCATAACGTATAACATCATATAGTATTGCGTCATGACGTATAACGTCATATAATAAGGTGACATGACGTATAACGTCATATAGAATTACGGCATAACGTATAACGTCACATAGTAAAACGTCATAACGTATAACGTCATATAGTATTGCGTCATGACGTATAACGTCATATAGTAATGCGTCATAACGTATATCGTCATAGAGTAATGCGTCATAACGTATAACGTCATATAGTATTGCGTCATGACGAATAATGTTATATAATAAGGCGACATGACGTATAACGTCATATAGTAATGTGTCATAACGTATAACGTCATATAGAATTCCGGTTTAACGTATAACGCCACATAGCAATGCGTCATAACGTATAACGCCACATGGTAATACGTCTTAACGTATAAAGACATATAGAATTCCGGGATAACGTATAACGTCATATAGTATTGCGTCATGACGTATAACGTCATATAATAATGTGACATGACGTATAACGTCATATAGAATTACGGCATAACGTATAACGTCATATAGTAAAACGTCATAACGTATAACGTCATACAGAATTACGGTTTAACGTCTAATGTCATACAGTAATGCGTCATATCGTATAACATCATATAGAATTCCGGTTTAACGTATAACGCCATATAGCAATGCGTCATAACGTATAACGTCATACAGTAATTCGTAATACCGTATAACGTCATATAGAATTACGGCATAACGTATAACGTCACATAGTAAAACGTCATAAAGTATAACGTCATACAGAATTACGGTTTAACGTCTAACGTCATGCAGTAATGCGTCATAACGTATAACATCATACAGAATTCCGGTTTAACGTATGACGCCATATAGCAATGCGTCATAACGTATAACGTCATACAGTAATTCGTAATACCGTATAACGTCATATAGAATTACGGCATAACGTATAACGTCACATAGTAAAACGTCATAAAGTATAACGTCATACAGAATTACGGTTTAACGTCTAACGTTTTGCAGTAATGCGTCATAACGTATAACATCATACAGAATTCCGGTTTAACGTATGACGCCATATAGCAATGCGTCATAACGTATAACGTTCTACAGAATTACGGTTTAACGTATAAAGTCATATAGTAATGCGTCATAACGTATAACGCCATATAGTAATGCGTCATAACGTATAACGCCATATAGTAATGCGTCATAACATATAACGTCATATAGTATTGCGCCATAACGCCTAACGCCATATAGCAATGCGTCATAACGTCTAACGCCATATAGCAATGCGTCATAACGTATAACGTCATATAGTAATGCGTCATACCGTATAACGTCATATAGAATTCCGGTTTAACGTATAACGCCACATAGCAATGCGTCATAACGTATAACGTCACATAGTAATACGTCTTAACGTATAACGTCATATAGTAATGCGTCATAACGTATAACGCCATATAGTAATGCGTCATAACATATAACGTCATATAGTATTGCGCCATAACGCCTAACGCCATATAGCAATGCGTCATAACGTCTAACGCCATATAGCAATGCGTCATAACGTATAACGTCATATAGTAATGCGTCATACCGTATAACGTCATATAGAATTCCGGTTTAACGTATAACGCCATATAGCAATGCGTCATAACGTATAACGTCACATAGTAATACGTCTTAACGTATAAAGTCATATTGAATACCGGGTTAACGTATAGCGCCATATAGCAATGCGTCACAACGTATAACATCATATAGTATTCCGTCATGACGTTTAACGTCATATAGTAATGCGTCATAACGTATATCGTCATGGAGTAATGCGTCATAACGTATAACGTCATATAGTAATGCGTCTTATCGTATAACGTCATATAGAATTCCGGTTTAACGTATAACGCCTCATAGCAATGCGTCATAACGTATAACGTCACATAGTAATACGTCTTAACGTATAAAGACATATAGAATTCCGGGATAACGTATAACGTCACATAGTAATACGTCATAACGTATAACGTCATATAGTATTGCGACATGACGTATAACGTCATATAATAAGGCGACATGACGTATAACGTCATATAGAATTACGTCATATAATAAGGCGGCATGACGTATAACGTCATATAGAATTACGTCATAACGTATAACGTCATCTACAATTACGGTTTAACGTATAACGTCAAAAGAGTAATGCGTCATATCCTATAACGCCATATAGTAATTGCGTCATAACGTATAATGTCATATAGAATTCCGGCATAACGTATATCGTCATATAGTAATACGTCATAACTTACAAGGTCATATAGTAATGCGTCATAACGTATAACGTCATATAGTATTGCGTCATGACGTATAACGTCATATAATAAGGTGACATGACGTATAACGTCATATAGAATTACGGCATAACGTATAACGTCACATAGTAAAACGTCATAACGTATAACGTCATATAGTATTGCGTCATGACGTATAACGTCATATAGTAATGCGTCATAACGTATATCGTCATAGAGTAATGCGTCATAACGTATAACGTCATATAGTATTGCGTCATGACGAATAATGTTATATAATAAGGCGACATGACGTATAACGTCATATAGTAATGTGTCATAACGTATAACGTCATATAGAATTCCGGTTTAACGTATAACGCCACATAGCAATGCGTCATAACGTATAACGCCACATGGTAATACGTCTTAACGTATAAAGACATATAGAATTCCGGGATAACGTATAACGTCATATAGTATTGCGTCATGACGTATAACGTCATATAATAATGTGACATGACGTATAACGTCATATAGAATTATGGCATAACGTATAACGTCATATAGTAAAACGTCATAACGTATAACGTCATACAGAATTACGGTTTAACGTCTAATGTCATACAGTAATGCGTCATATCGTATAACATCATATAGAATTCCGGTTTAACGTATAACGCCATATAGCAATGCGTCATAACGTATAACGTCATACAGTAATTCGTAATACCGTATAACGTCATATAGAATTACGGCATAACGTATAACGTCACATAGTAAAACGTCATAAAGTATAACGTCATACAGAATTACGGTTTAACGTCTAACGTCATGCAGTAATGCGTCATAACGTATAACATCATACAGAATTCCGGTTTAACGTATGACGCCATATAGCAATGCGTCATAACGTATAACGTTATACAGAATTACGGTTTAACGTATAAAGTCATATAGTAATGCGTCATAACGTATAACGCCATATAGTAATGCGTCATAACGTATAACAACATATAGTATTGAGTCATGACGTATAACGTCATATAGTAATGCTTCATAACGTATATCGTCATATAGTAATGCGTCAAAACGTATAACGTCATATAGTATTGCGTCATGACGAATAATGTCATATAATAAGGCGACATGACGTATAACGTCATATAGTAATGCGTCTTAACGTATAACGTCATATAGAATTCCGGTTTAACGTATAACGCCACATAGCAATGCGTCATAACGTATAACGTCACATAGTAATACGTCTTAACGTATAACGTCATATAGTAATGCGTCATAACGTATAACGCCATATAGTAATGCGTCATAACATATAACGTCATATAGTATTGCGCCATAACGCCTAACGCCATATAGCAATGCGTCATAACGTCTAACGCCATATAGCAATGCGTCATAACGTGTAACGTCATATAGCAATGCGTCATACCGTATAACGTCATATAGAATTCCGGTTTAACGTATAACGCCATATAGCAATGCGTCATAACGTATAACGTCACATAGTAATACGTCTTCACGTATAAAGTCATATTGAATACCGGGTTAACGTATAACGCCATATAGCAATGCGTCACAACGTATAACATCATATAGTATTCCGTCATGACGTTTAACGTCATATAGTAATGCGTCATAACGTATATCGTCATGGAGTAATGCGTCATAACGTATAACGTCATATAGTAATGCGTCTTATCGTATAACGTCATATAGAATTCCGGTTTAACGTATAACGCCTCATAGCAATGCGTCATAACGTATAACGTCACATAGTAATACGTCTTAACGTATAAAGTCATATAGAATACCGGGTTAACGTATAACGCCATATAGCAATGCGTCATAACGTATAACGCCATATAGTAATGCGTCATAACGTATAACATCATATAGTATTGCGTCATGACGTATAACGTCATATAGAAATGCGTCATAACGTATATCGTCATAGAGTAATGCGTCATGACGAATAATGTTATTTAATAAGGCGACATGACGTATAACGTCATATAGTAATGTGTCATAACGTATAACGTCATATAGAATTCCGGTTTAACGTATAACGCCACATAGCAATGCGTCATAACGTATAACGCCACATGGTAATACGTCTTAACGTATAAAGACATATAGAATTCCGGGATAACGTATAACGTCATATAGTATTGCGTCATGACGTATAACGTCATATAATAATGTGACATGACGTATAACGTCATATAGAATTACGGCATAACGTATAACGTCATATAGTAAAACGTCATAACGTATAACGTCATACAGAATTACGGTTTAACGTCTAATGTCATACAGTAATGCGTCATATCGTATAACATCATATAGAATTCCGGTTTAACGTATAACGCCATATAGCAATGCGTCATAACGTATAACGTCATACAGTAATTCGTAATACCGTATAACGTCATATAGAATTACGGCATAACGTATAACGTCACATAGTAAAACGTCATAAAGTATAACGTCATACAGAATTACGGTTTAACGTCTAACGTCATGCAGTAATGCGTCATAACGTATAACATCATACAGAATTCCGGTTTAACGTATGACGCCATATAGCAATGCGTCATAACGTATAACGTCATACAGTAATTCGTAATACCGTATAACGTCATATAGAATTACGGCATAACGTATAACGTCACATAGTAAAACGTCATAAAGTATAACGTCATACAGAATTACGGTTTAACGTCTAACGTTTTGCAGTAATGCGTCATAACGTATAACATCATACAGAATTCCGGTTTAACGTATGACGCCATATAGCAATGCGTCATAACGTATAACGTTCTACAGAATTACGGTTTAACGTATA
The DNA here is from genome assembly GCF_041682495.2 of Bombus fervidus. Taxonomy (NCBI): domain Eukaryota; kingdom Metazoa; phylum Arthropoda; class Insecta; order Hymenoptera; family Apidae; genus Bombus; species Bombus fervidus. The sequence goes on from NW_027212582.1 coordinate 5,836,063, forward strand.
AAGTCATATAGTAATGCGTCATAACGTATAACGCCATATAGTAATGCGTCATAACGTATAACGCCATATAGTAATGCGTCATAACATATAACGTCATATAGTATTGCGCCATAACGCCTAACGCCATATAGCAATGCGTCATAACGTCTAACGCCATATAGCAATGCGTCATAACGTATAACGTCATATAGTAATGCGTCATACCGTATAACGTCATATAGAATTCCGGTTTAACGTATAACGCCACATAGCAATGCGTCATAACGTATAACGTCACATAGTAATACGTCTTAACGTATAACGTCATATAGTAATGCGTCATAACGTATAACGCCATATAGTAATGCGTCATAACATATAACGTCATATAGTATTGCGCCATAACGCCTAACGCCATATAGCAATGCGTCATAACGTCTAACGCCATATAGCAATGCGTCATAACGTATAACGTCATATAGTAATGCGTCATACCGTATAACGTCATATAGAATTCCGGTTTAACGTATAACGCCATATAGCAATGCGTCATAACGTATAACGTCACATAGTAATACGTCTTAACGTATAAAGTCATATTGAATACCGGGTTAACGTATAGCGCCATATAGCAATGCGTCACAACGTATAACATCATATAGTATTCCGTCATGACGTTTAACGTCATATAGTAATGCGTCATAACGTATATCGTCATGGAGTAATGCGTCATAACGTATAACGTCATATAGTAATGCGTCTTATCGTATAACGTCATATAGAATTCCGGTTTAACGTATAACGCCTCATAGCAATGCGTCATAACGTATAACGTCACATAGTAATACGTCTTAACGTATAAAGACATATAGAATTCCGGGATAACGTATAACGTCACATAGTAATACGTCATAACGTATAACGTCATATAGTATTGCGACATGACGTATAACGTCATATAATAAGGCGACATGACGTATAACGTCATATAGAATTACGTCATATAATAAGGCGGCATGACGTATAACGTCATATAGAATTACGTCATAACGTATAACGTCATCTACAATTACGGTTTAACGTATAACGTCAAAAGAGTAATGCGTCATATCCTATAACGCCATATAGTAATTGCGTCATAACGTATAATGTCATATAGAATTCCGGCATAACGTATATCGTCATATAGTAATACGTCATAACTTACAAGGTCATATAGTAATGCGTCATAACGTATAACGTCATATAGTATTGCGTCATGACGTATAACGTCATATAATAAGGTGACATGACGTATAACGTCATATAGAATTACGGCATAACGTATAACGTCACATAGTAAAACGTCATAACGTATAACGTCATATAGTATTGCGTCATGACGTATAACGTCATATAGTAATGCGTCATAACGTATATCGTCATAGAGTAATGCGTCATAACGTATAACGTCATATAGTATTGCGTCATGACGAATAATGTTATATAATAAGGCGACATGACGTATAACGTCATATAGTAATGTGTCATAACGTATAACGTCATATAGAATTCCGGTTTAACGTATAACGCCACATAGCAATGCGTCATAACGTATAACGCCACATGGTAATACGTCTTAACGTATAAAGACATATAGAATTCCGGGATAACGTATAACGTCATATAGTATTGCGTCATGACGTATAACGTCATATAATAATGTGACATGACGTATAACGTCATATAGAATTATGGCATAACGTATAACGTCATATAGTAAAACGTCATAACGTATAACGTCATACAGAATTACGGTTTAACGTCTAATGTCATACAGTAATGCGTCATATCGTATAACATCATATAGAATTCCGGTTTAACGTATAACGCCATATAGCAATGCGTCATAACGTATAACGTCATACAGTAATTCGTAATACCGTATAACGTCATATAGAATTACGGCATAACGTATAACGTCACATAGTAAAACGTCATAAAGTATAACGTCATACAGAATTACGGTTTAACGTCTAACGTCATGCAGTAATGCGTCATAACGTATAACATCATACAGAATTCCGGTTTAACGTATGACGCCATATAGCAATGCGTCATAACGTATAACGTTATACAGAATTACGGTTTAACGTATAAAGTCATATAGTAATGCGTCATAACGTATAACGCCATATAGTAATGCGTCATAACGTATAACAACATATAGTATTGAGTCATGACGTATAACGTCATATAGTAATGCTTCATAACGTATATCGTCATATAGTAATGCGTCAAAACGTATAACGTCATATAGTATTGCGTCATGACGAATAATGTCATATAATAAGGCGACATGACGTATAACGTCATATAGTAATGCGTCTTAACGTATAACGTCATATAGAATTCCGGTTTAACGTATAACGCCACATAGCAATGCGTCATAACGTATAACGTCACATAGTAATACGTCTTAACGTATAACGTCATATAGTAATGCGTCATAACGTATAACGCCATATAGTAATGCGTCATAACATATAACGTCATATAGTATTGCGCCATAACGCCTAACGCCATATAGCAATGCGTCATAACGTCTAACGCCATATAGCAATGCGTCATAACGTATAACGTCATATAGCAATGCGTCATACCGTATAACGTCATATAGAATTCCGGTTTAACGTATAACGCCATATAGCAATGCGTCATAACGTATAACGTCACATAGTAATACGTCTTCACGTATAAAGTCATATTGAATACCGGGTTAACGTATAACGCCATATAGCAATGCGTCACAACGTATAACATCATATAGTATTCCGTCATGACGTTTAACGTCATATAGTAATGCGTCATAACGTATATCGTCATGGAGTAATGCGTCATAACGTATAACGTCATATAGTAATGCGTCTTATCGTATAACGTCATATAGAATTCCGGTTTAACGTATAACGCCTCATAGCAATGCGTCATAACGTATAACGTCACATAGTAATACGTCTTAACGTATAAAGTCATATAGAATACCGGGTTAACGTATAACGCCATATAGCAATGCGTCATAACGTATAACGCCATATAGTAATGCGTCATAACGTATAACATCATATAGTATTGCGTCATGACGTATAACGTCATATAGAAATGCGTCATAACGTATATCGTCATAGAGTAATGCGTCATGACGAATAATGTTATTTAATAAGGCGACATGACGTATAACGTCATATAGTAATGTGTCATAACGTATAACGTCATATAGAATTCCGGTTTAACGTATAACGCCACATAGCAATGCGTCATAACGTATAACGCCACATGGTAATACGTCTTAACGTATAAAGACATATAGAATTCCGGGATAACGTATAACGTCATATAGTATTGCGTCATGACGTATAACGTCATATAATAATGTGACATGACGTATAACGTCATATAGAATTACGGCATAACGTATAACGTCATATAGTAAAACGTCATAACGTATAACGTCATACAGAATTACGGTTTAACGTCTAATGTCATACAGTAATGCGTCATATCGTATAACATCATATAGAATTCCGGTTTAACGTATAACGCCATATAGCAATGCGTCATAACGTATAACGTCATACAGTAATTCGTAATACCGTATAACGTCATATAGAATTACGGCATAACGTATAACGTCACATAGTAAAACGTCATAAAGTATAACGTCATACAGAATTACGGTTTAACGTCTAACGTCATGCAGTAATGCGTCATAACGTATAACATCATACAGAATTCCGGTTTAACGTATGACGCCATATAGCAATGCGTCATAACGTATAACGTCATACAGTAATTCGTAATACCGTATAACGTCATATAGAATTACGGCATAACGTATAACGTCACATAGTAAAACGTCATAAAGTATAACGTCATACAGAATTACGGTTTAACGTCTAACGTTTTGCAGTAATGCGTCATAACGTATAACATCATACAGAATTCCGGTTTAACGTATGACGCCATATAGCAATGCGTCATAACGTATAACGTTCTACAGAATTACGGTTTAACGTATAAAGTCATATAGTAATGCGTCATAACGTATAACGCCATATAGTAATGCGTCATAACGTATAACGCCATATAGTAATGCGTCATAACATATAACGTCATATAGTATTGCGCCATAACGCCTAACGCCATATAGCAATGCGTCATAACGTCTAACGCCATATAGCAATGCGTCATAACGTATAACGTCATATAGTAATGCGTCATACCGTATAACGTCATATAGAATTCCGGTTTAACGTATAACGCCACATAGCAATGCGTCATAACGTATAACGTCACATAGTAATACGTCTTAACGTATAACGTCATATAGTAATGCGTCATAACGTATAACGCCATATAGTAATGCGTCATAACATATAACGTCATATAGTATTGCGCCATAACGCCTAACGCCATATAGCAATGCGTCATAACGTCTAACGCCATATAGCAATGCGTCATAACGTATAACGTCATATAGTAATGCGTCATACCGTATAACGTCATATAGAATTCCGGTTTAACGTATAACGCCATATAGCAATGCGTCATAACGTATAACGTCACATAGTAATACGTCTTAACGTATAAAGTCATATTGAATACCGGGTTAACGTATAGCGCCATATAGCAATGCGTCACAACGTATAACATCATATAGTATTCCGTCATGACGTTTAACGTCATATAGTAATGCGTCATAACGTATATCGTCATGGAGTAATGCGTCATAACGTATAACGTCATATAGTAATGCGTCTTATCGTATAACGTCATATAGAATTCCGGTTTAACGTATAACGCCTCATAGCAATGCGTCATAACGTATAACGTCACATAGTAATACGTCTTAACGTATAAAGACATATAGAATTCCGGGATAACGTATAACGTCACATAGTAATACGTCATAACGTATAACGTCATATAGTATTGCGTCATGACGTATAACGTCATATAATAAGGCGACATGACGTATAACGTCATATAGAATTACGTCATATAATAAGGCGGCATGACGTATAACGTCATATAGAATTACGTCATAACGTATAACGTCATCTACAATTACGGTTTAACGTATAACGTCAAAAGAGTAATGCGTCATATCCTATAACGCCATATAGTAATTGCGTCATAACGTATAATGTCATATAGAATTCCGGCATAACGTATATCGTCATATAGTAATACGTCATAACTTACAAGGTCATATAGTAATGCGTCATAACGTATAACGTCATATAGTATTGCGTCATGACGTATAACGTCATATAATAAGGTGACATGACGTATAACGTCATATAGAATTACGGCATAACGTATAACGTCACATAGTAAAACGTCATAACGTATAACGTCATATAGTATTGCGTCATGACGTATAACGTCATATAGTAATGCGTCATAACGTATATCGTCATAGAGTAATGCGTCATAACGTATAACGTCATATAGTATTGCGTCATGACGAATAATGTTATATAATAAGGCGACATGACGTATAACGTCATATAGTAATGTGTCATAACGTATAACGTCATATAGAATTCCGGTTTAACGTATAACGCCACATAGCAATGCGTCATAACGTATAACGCCACATGGTAATACGTCTTAACGTATAAAGACATATAGAATTCCGGGATAACGTATAACGTCATATAGTATTGCGTCATGACGTATAACGTCATATAATAATGTGACATGACGTATAACGTCATATAGAATTACGGCATAACGTATAACGTCATATAGTAAAACGTCATAACGTATAACGTCATACAGAATTACGGTTTAACGTCTAATGTCATACAGTAATGCGTCATATCGTATAACATCATATAGAATTCCGGTTTAACGTATAACGCCATATAGCAATGCGTCATAACGTATAACGTCATACAGTAATTCGTAATACCGTATAACGTCATATAGAATTACGGCATAACGTATAACGTCACATAGTAAAACGTCATAAAGTATAACGTCATACAGAATTACGGTTTAACGTCTAACGTCATGCAGTAATGCGTCATAACGTATAACATCATACAGAATTCCGGATTAACGTATGACGCCATATAGCAATGCGTCATAACGTATAACGTTATACAGAATTACGGTTTAACGTATAAAGTCATATAGTAATGCGTCATAACGTATAACGCCATATAGTAATGCGTCATAACGTATAACAACATATAGTATTGAGTCATGACGTATAACGTCATATAGTAATGCTTCATAACGTATATCGTCATATAGTAATGCGTCAAAACGTATAACGTCATATAGTATTGCGTCATGACGAATAATGTCATATAATAAGGCGACATGACGTATAACGTCATATAGTAATGCGTCTTAACGTATAACGTCATATAGAATTCCGGTTTAACGTATAACGCCACATAGCAATGCGTCATAACGTATAACGTCACATAGTAATACGTCTTAACGTATAACGTCATATAGTAATGCGTCATAACGTATAACGCCATATAGTAATGCGTCATAACATATAACGTCATATAGTATTGCGCCATAACGCCTAACGCCATATAGCAATGCGTCATAACGTCTAACGCCATATAGCAATGCGTCATAACGTATAACGTCATATAGCAATGCGTCATACCGTATAACGTCATATAGAATTCCGGTTTAACGTATAACGCCATATAGCAATGCGTCATAACGTATAACGTCACATAGTAATACGTCTTCACGTATAAAGTCATATTGAATACCGGGTTAACGTATAACGCCATATAGCAATGCGTCACAACGTATAACATCATATAGTATTCCGTCATGACGTTTAACGTCATATAGTAATGCGTCATAACGTATATCGTCATGGAGTAATGCGTCATAACGTATAACGTCATATAGTAATGCGTCTTATCGTATAACGTCATATAGAATTCCGGTTTAACGTATAACGCCTCATAGCAATGCGTCATAACGTATAACGTCACATAGTAATACGTCTTAACGTATAAAGTCATATAGAATACCGGGTTAACGTATAACGCCATATAGCAATGCGTCATAACGTATAACGCCATATAGTAATGCGTCATAACGTATAACATCATATAGTATTGCGTCATGACGTATAACGTCATATAGTAATGCGTCATAACGTATATCGTCATAGAGTAATGCGTCATAACGTATCACGTCATATAGTATTGCGTCATGACGAATAATGTCATATAATAAGGCGACATGACGTATAACGTCATATAGTATTGCGTCATGACGTATAACGTCATATAATAAGGCGACATGACGAATAATGTCATATAATAAGGCGACAGGACGTATAACGTCATATAGTAATGCGTCATAACGTATAACGTCATATAGTAATGCGTCATAACGTATAACGCCATATAGTAATACGTCATAACTTACAAGGTCATATAGTAATGCGTCATAACGTATAACGTCATATAGTATTGCGTCATGACGTATAACGTCATATAATAAGGTGACATGACGTATAACGTCATATAGTATTGCGTCATAACATCTAACGCCATATAGTAATGCGTCATAACGTATAACCCCATATAGTAATGCGTCATAACGTATAACGTCATATAGTATTGCGTCATGACGTATAACGTCATATAATAAGGCGACATGACGTATAACGTCATATAGAATTACGTCATAACGTATAACGTCATATACAATTACGGTTTAACGTATAACGTCAAAAGAGTAATGCGTCATATCCTATAACGCCATATAGTAATTGCGTCATAACGTATAACGTCATATAGAATTCCGGCATAACGTATATCGTCATATAGTAATACGTCATAACTTACAAGGTCATATAGTAATGCGTCATAACGTATAACGTCATATAGTATTGCGTCATGACGTATAACGTCATATAATAAGGTGACATGACGTATAACGTCATATAGAATTACGGCATAACGTATAACGTCACATAGTAAAACGTCATAACGTATAACGTCATATAGTATTGCGTCATGACGTATAACGTCATATAGTAATGCGTCATAACGTATATCGTCATAGAGTAATGCGTCATAACGTATAACGTCATATAGTATTGCGTCATGACGAATAATGTTATATAATAAGGCGACATGACGTATAACGTCATATAGTAATGTGTCATAACGTATAACGTCATATAGAATTCCGGTTTAACGTATAACGCCACATAGCAATGCGTCATAACGTATAACGCCACATGGTAATACGTCTTAACGTATAAAGACATATAGAATTCCGGGATAACGTATAACGTCATATAGTACTGCGACATGACGTATAACGTCATATAGTAATGCGTCATGACGTATAACGTCATATAGTAATGCGTCATAACGTATATCGTCATAGAGTATTGCGTCATAACGTATAACGTCATATAGTATTGCGTCATAACGTCTAACGCCATATAGCAATGCGTCTTAGCGTATAACGTCATATAGTAATGCGTCATACCGTATAACGTCATATAGAATTCCGGTTTAACGTATAACGCCATATAGCAATGCGTCATAACGTATAACGTCACATAGTAATACGTCTTAACGTATAAAGTCATATAGAATACCGGGTTAACGTATAACGCCATATAGCAATGCGTCATAACGTATAACGTCATACAGAATTACGGTTTAACGTATAACGCCATATAGCAATGCGTCATAACGTATAACGTTATACAGAATTACGGTTTAACGTATAAAGTCATATAGTAATGCGTCATAACGTATAACGCCATATAGTAATGCGTCATAACGTATAACATCATATAGTATTGCGTCATGACGTATAACGTCATATGGTAATGCGTCATAACGTATATCGTCATAGAGTAATGCGTCATAACGTATAACGTCATATAGTATTGCGTCATAACGTATAACGTTATACAGAATTACGGTTTAACGTATAAAGTCATATAGTAATGCGTCATAACGTATAACGCCATATAGTAATGCGTCATAACGTATAACATCATATAGTATTGCGTCATGACGTATAACGTCATATAGTAATGCGTCATAACGTATATCGTCATAGAGTAATGCGTCATAACGTATAACGTCATATAGTATTGCGTCATGACGAATAATGTCATATAATAAGGCGACATGACGTATAACGTCATATAGTAATGCGTCATAACGTATAACGTCATATAGAATTCCGGTTTAACGTATAACGCCACATATCAATGCGTCATAACGTATAACGCCACATGGTAATACGTCTTAACGTATAAAGACATATAGAATTCCGGGATAACGTATAACGTCATATAGTAATACGTCATAACGTATAACGTCATATAGTATTGCGTCATGACGAATAATGTCATATAATAAGGCGACATGACGTATAACGTCATATAGTAATGCGTCATAACGTAAAACGTCATATAGTAATGCGTCATAACGTATAACGCCATATAGTAATGCGTCATAACGTAAAACGTCATATAGTAATGCGTCATAACGTATAACGCCATATAGCAATGCGTCATAACGTGTAACGCCATATAGCAATGCGTTATAACGAATAACGTCATATAGTAATGCGTCATAACGTATAACGCCATACAGTAATGCGTCATAATGTAGAACGTTATATAGTATTGCGTCATAACGTATAACGTCATATAATAAGGCGACATGACGTATAACGTCATATAGAATTACGGCATAACGTATAACGTCACATAGTAAAACGTCAAAACGTATAACGTCATATAGCAATGCGTTATAACGAATAACGTCATATAGTAATGCGTCATAACGTATAACCCCATATAGTAATGCGTCATAACGTATAACGTCATATAGTATTGCGTCATGACGTATAACGTCATATAATAAGGCGACATGACGTATAACGTCATATAGAATTACGTCATAACGTATAACGTCATATACAATTACGGTTTAACGTATAACGTCAAAAGAGTAATGCGTCATATCCTATAACGCCATATAGTAATTGCGTCATAACGTATAACGTCATATAGAATTCCGGCATAACGTATATCGTCATATAGTAATACGTCATAACTTACAAGGTCATATAGTAATGCGTCATAACGTATAACGTCATATAGTATTGCGTCATGACGTATAACGTCATATAATAAGGTGACATGACGTATAACGTCATATAGAATTACGGCATAACGTATAACGTCACATAGTAAAACGTCATAACGTATAACGTCATATAGAATTCCGGTTTAACGTATAACGCCACATAGCAATGCGTCATAACGTATAACGCCACATGGTAATACGTCTTAACGTATAAAGACATATAGAATTCCGGGATAACGTATAACGTCATATAGTATTGCGACATGACGTATAACGTCATATAGTAATGCGTCATGACGTATAACGTCATATAGTAATGCGTCATAACGTATATCGTCATAGAGTAATGCGTCATAACGTATAACGTCATATAGTATTGCGTCATGACGAATAATGTCATATAATAAGGCGACATGACGTATAACGTCATATAGTATTGCGTCATGACGTATAACGTCATATAGTAATGCGTCATAACATATAACGTCATATAGTATTGCGTCATAACGTATAACGCCATATAGCAATGCGTCATAACGTATAACGTCATATAGTAATGCGTCATACCGTATAACGACATATAGAATTCCGGTTTAACGTATAAAGTCATATAGTAATGCGTCATAACGTATAACGCCATATAGTAATGCGTCATAACGTATAACATCATATAGTATTGCGTCATGTCGTATAACGTCATATAGTAATGCGTCATAACGTATATCGTCATAGAGTAATGCGTCATAACGTATAACGTCATATAGTATTGCGTCATGACGAATAATGTCATATAATAAGGCGACATGACGTATAACGTCATATAGTATTGCGTCATGACGTATAACGTCATATAGTAATGCGTCATAACGTATATCGTCATAGAGTAATGCGTCAGAACGTATAACGTCATATAGTATTGCGTCATGGCGTATAGCGTCATATAATAAGGCGACATGACGTATAACGTCATATAGAATTACGTCATAACGTATAACGTCATATACAATTACGGTTTAACGTATAACGTCAAAAGGGTAATGCGTCATATCCTATAACGCCATATAGTAATTGCGTCATAACGTATAACGTCATATAGAATTCCGGCATAACGTATATCGTCATATAGTAATACGTCATAACTTACAAGGTCATATAGTAATGCGTCATAACGTACAACGCCATATAGCAATGCGCCATAACGTATAACGTCATATAGTATTGCGTCATGACGTATAACGTCATATAATAAGGCGACATGACGTATAACGTCACATGGAATTACGTCATAACGTATAACGTCATATAGAATTCCGGCATAACGTATATCGTCATATAGTAATACGTCATAACTTACAAGGTCATATAGTAATGCGTCATAACGTATAACGTCATATAGTAATACGTCATAACGTATAACGTCATATAGTATTGCGTCATGACGAATAATGTCATATAATAAGGCGACCTGACGTATAACGTCATATAGTAATGCGTCATAACGTATAACGCCATATAGTAATGCGTCATAACATATATCGTCATATAGTATTGCGTCATAACGTCTAACGCCATATAGCAATGCGTCATAACGTATAACGTCATATAGTAATGCGTCATACCGTATAACGTCATATAGAATTCCAGTTTAACGTATAACGCCATATAGCAATGCGTCATAACGTATAACGTCATATAGTATTGCGTCATGACGTATAACGTCATATAATAAGGCGACATGACGTATAACGCCATATAGTAATTGCGTCATAACGTATAACGTCATATAGAATTCCGGCATAACGTATATCGTCATATAGTAATACGTCATAACTTACAAGGTCATATAGTAATGCGTCATAACGTACAACGCCATATAGCAATGCGCCATAACGTATAACGTCATATAGTATTGCGTCATGACGAATAATGTCATATAATAAGGCGACATGACGTATAACGTCATATAGTAATGCGTCATAACGTATAAAGTCATATGGAATACCGGGTTAACGTATAACGCCATATAGCAATGCGTCATAACGTATATCGTCATAGAGTAATGCGTCATAACGTATAACGTCATATAGTATTGCGTCATAACGTATAACGTTATACAGAATTACGGTTTAACGTATAAAGTCATATAGTAATGCGTCATAACGTATAACGCCATATAGTAATGCGTCATAACGTATAACATCATATAGTATTGCGCCATGACGTATAACGTCATATAGTAATGCGTCATAACGTATATCGTCATAGAGTAATGCGTCATAACGTATAACGTCATATAGTATTGCGTCATGACGAATAATGTCATATAATAAGGCGACATGACGTATAACGTCATATAGTAATGCGTCATAACGTATAACGTCATATAGAATTCCGGTTTAACGTATAACGCCACATATCAATGCGTCATAACGTATAACGCCACATGGTAATACGTCTTGACGTATAAAGACATATAGAATTCCGGGATAACGTATAACGTCATATAGTAATACGTCATAACGTATAACGTCATATAGTAATGCGTCATACCGTATAACGTCATATAGAATTCCGGTTTAACGTATAACGCCATATAGCAATGCGTCATAACGTATAACGTCACATAGTAATACGTCTTAACGTATAAAGTCATATAGAATACCGGCTTAACGTATAACGCCATATAGCAATGCGTCATAACGTATAACGTCATACAGAATTACGGTTTAACGTATAACGCCATATAGCAATGCGTCATAACGTATAACCCCATATAGTAATGCGTCATAACGTATAACGTCATATAGTATTGCGTCATGACGTATAACGTCATATAATAAGGCGACATGACGTATAACGTCATATAGAATTACGTCATAACGTATAACGTCATATACAATTACGGTTTAACGTATAACGTCAAAAGAGTAATGCGTCATATCCTATAACGCCATATAGTAATTGCGTCATAACGTATAACGTCATATAGAATTCCGGCATAACGTATATCGTCATATAGCAATACGTCATAACTTACAAGGTCATATAGTAATGCGTCATAACGTATAACGTCATATAGTATTGCGTCATGACGTATAACGTCATATAATAAGGTGACATGACGTATAACGTCATATAGAATTACGGCATAACGTATAACGTCACATAGTAAAACGTCATAACGTATAACGTCATATAGTATTGCGTCATGACGTATAACGTCATATAGTAATGCGTCATAACGTATATCGTCATAGAGTAATGCGTCATAACGTATAACGTCATATAGTATTGCGTCATGACGAATAATGTTATATAATAAGGCGACATGACGTATAGCGTCATATAGTAATGTGTCATAACGTATAACGTCATATAGAATTCCGGTTTAACGTATAACGCCACATAGGAATGCGTCATAACGTATAACGCCACATGGTAATACGTCTTAACGTATAAAGACATATAGAATTCCGGGATAACGTATAACGTCATATAGTATTGCGACATGACGTATAACGTCATATAGTAATGCGTCATGACGTATAACGTCATATAGTAATGCGTCATAACGTATATCGTCATAGAGTAATGCGTCATAACGTATAACGTCATATAGTATTGCGTCATGACGAATAATGTCATATAATAAGGCGACATGACGTATAACGTCATATAGTATTGCGTCATGACGTATAACGTCATATAGTAATGCGTCATAACATATAACGTCATATAGTATTGCGTCATAACGTATAACGCCATATAGCAATGCGTCATAACGTATAACGTCATATAGTAATGCGTCATACCGTATAAGGACATATAGAATTCCGGTTTAACGTATAAAGTCATATAGTAATGCGTCATAACGTATAACGCCATATAGTAATGCGTCATAACGTATAACATCATATAGTATTGCGTCATGACGTATAACGTCATATAGTAATGCGTCATAACGTATATCGTCATAGAGTAATGCGTCATAACGTATAACGTCATATAGTATTGCGTCATGACGAATAATGTCATATAATAAGGCGACATGACGTATAACGTCATATAGTATTGCGTCATGACGTATAACGTCATATAGTAATGCGTCATAACGTATATCGTCATAGAGTAATGCGTCATAACGTATAACGTCATATAGTATTGCGTCATGACGAATAATGTCATATAATAAGGCGACATGACGTATAACGTCATATAGTAATGCGTCATAACGTATAAAGTCATATGGAATACCGGGTTAACGTATAACGCCATATAGCAATGCGTCATAACGTATATCGTCATAGAGTAATGCGTCATAACGTATAACGTCATATAGTATTGCGTCATAACGTATAACGTTATACAGAATTACGGTTTAACGTATAAAGTCATATAGTAATGCGTCATAACGTATAATGCCATATAGTAATGCGTCATAACGTATAACATCATATAGTATTGCGTCATGACGTATAACGTCATATAGTAATGCGTCATAACGTATATCGTCATAGAGTAATGCGTCATAACGTATAACGTCATATAGTATTGCGTCATGACGACTAATGTCATATAATAAGGCGACATGACGTATAACGTCATATAGTAATGCGTCATAACGTATAACGTCATATAGAATTCCGGTTTAACGTATAACGCCACATATCAATGCGTCATAACGTATAACGCCACATGGTAATACGTCTTGACGTATAAAGACATATAGAATTCCGGGATAACGTATAACGTCATATAGTAATACGTCATAACGTATAACGTCATATAGTATTGCGTCATGACGAATAATGTCATATAATAAGGCGACATGACGTATAACGTCATATAGTAATGCGTCATAACGTATAACGTCATATAGTAATGCGTCATAACGTATAACGCCATATAGTAATGCGTCAAAACGTATAACGTCATATAGTATTGCGTCATAACATCTAACGCCATATAGTAATGCGTCATAACGTATAACGTCATATAGTAATGCGTCATAACGTATAACGCCATATAGCAATGCGTCATAGCGTGTAACGCCATATAGCAATGCGTTATAACGAATAACGTCATATAGTAATGCGTCATAACGTATAACGCCATACAGTAATGCGTCATAACGTAGAACGTTATATAGTATTGCGTCATGACGTATAACGTCATATAGTATTGCGACATGACGTATAACGTCATATAATAAGGTGACATGACGTATAACGTCATATAGAATTACGGCATAACGTATAACGTCACATAGTAAAACGTCATAACGTATAACGTCATATAGTAATACGTCATAACGTATAACGTCATATAGTATTGCGACATGACGAATAATGTCATATAATAAGGCGACATGACGTATAACGTCATATAGTAATGCGTCATAACGTATAACGTCATATAGTAATGCGTCATAACGTATAACGCCATATAGTAATGCGTCATAACGTATAACGTCATATAGTAATACGTCATAACGTATAACGTCATATAGTATTGCGTCATTACGAATAATGTCATATAATAAGGCGACATGACGTATAACGTCATATAGTAATGCGTCATAACGTATAACGTCATATAGTATTGCGTCATAACGTCTAACGCCATATAGCAATGCGTCTTAGCGTATAACGTCATATAGTAATGCGTCATACCGTATAACGTCATATAGAATTCCGGTTTAACGTATAACGCCATATAGCAATGCGTCATAACGTATAACGTCACATAGTAATACGTCTTAACGTATAAAGTCATATAGAATACCGGGTTAACGTATAACGCCATATAGCAATGCGTCATAACGTATAACGTCATACAGAATTACGGTTTAACGTATAACGCCATATAGCAATGCGTCATAACGTATAACGTTATACAGAATTACGGTTTAACGTATAAAGTCATATAGTAATGCGTCATAACGTATAACGCCATATAGTAATGCGTCATAACGTATAACATCATATAGTATTGCGTCATGACGTATAACGTCATATAGTAATGCGTCATAACGTATATCGTCATAGAGTAATGCGTCATAACGTATAACGTCATATAGTATTGCGTCATAACGTATAACGTTATACAGAATTACGGTTTAACGTATAAAGTCATATAGTAATGCGTCATAACGTATAACGCCATATAGTAATGCGTCATAACGTATAACATCATATAGTATTGCGTCATGACGTATAACGTCATATAGTAATGCGTCATAACGTATATCGTCATAGAGTAATGCGTCATAACGTATAACGTCATATAGTAATGCGTCATAACGTATAACATCATATAGTATTGCGTCATGACGTATAACGTCATATAGTAATGCGTCATAACGTATATCGTCATAGAGTAATGCGTCATAACGTATAACGTCATATAGTATTGCGTCATGACGAATAATGTCATATAATAAGGCGACATGACGTATAACGTCATATAGTATTGCGTCATGACGTATAACGTCATATAGTAATGCGTCATAACGTATATCGTCATAGAGTAATGCGTCATAACGTATAACGTCATATAGTATTGCGTCATGACGAATAATGTCATATAATAAGGCGACATGACGTATAACGTCATATAGTAATGCGTCATAACGTATAAAGTCATATGGAATACCGGGTTAACGTATAACGCCATATAGCAATGCGTCATAACGTATATCGTCATAGAGTAATGCGTCATAACGTATAACGTCATATAGTATTGCGTCATAACGTATAACGTTATACAGAATTACGGTTTAACGTATAAAGTCATATAGTAATGCGTCATAACGTATAGCGCCATATAGTAATGCGTCATAACGTATAACATCATATAGTATTGCGTCATGACGTATAACGTCATATAGTAATGCGTCATAACGTATATCGTCATATAGTAATGCGTCATAACGTATAACGTCATATAGTATTGCGTCATGACGTATAACGTCATATAATAAGGTGACATGACGTATAACGTCATATAGAATTACGGCATAACGTATAACGTCACATAGTAAAACGTCATAACGTATAACGTCATATAGTAATACGTCATAACGTATAACGTCATATAGTATTGCGACATGACGAATTATGTCATATAATAAGGCGACATGACGTATAACGTCATATAGTAATGCGTCATAACGTATAACGTCATATAGTAATGCGTCATAACGTATAACGCCATATAGTAATGCGTCATAACGTATAACGTCATATAGTAATACGTCATAACGTATAACGTCATATAGTATTGCGTCATTACGAATAATGTCATATAATAAGGCGACATGACGTATAACGTCATATAGTAATGCGTCATAACGTATAACGTCATATAGTATTGCGTCATAACGTCTAACGCCATATAGCAATGCGTCTTAGCGTATAACGTCATATAGTAATGCGTCATACCGTATAACGTCATATAGAATTCCGGTTTAACGTATAACGCCATATAGCAATGCGTCATAACGTATAACGTCACATAGTAATACGTCTTAACGTATAAAGTCATATAGAATACCGGGTTAACGTATAACGCCATATAGCAATGCGTCATAACGTATAACGTCATACAGAATTACGGTTTAACGTATAACGCCATATAGCAATGCGTCATAACGTATAACGTTATACAGAATTACGGTTTAACGTATAAAGTCATATAGTAATGCGTCATAACGTATAACGCCATATAGTAATGCGTCATAACGTATAACATCATATAGTATTGCGTCATGACGTATAACGTCATATAGTAATGCGTCATAACGTATATCGTAATAGAGTAATGCGTCATAACGTATAACGTCATATAGTATTGCGTCATAACGTATAACGTTATACAGAATTACGGTTTAACGTATAAAGTCATATAGTAATGCGTCATAACGTATAACGCCATATAGTAATGCGTCATAACGTATAACATCATATAGTATTGCGTCATGACGTATAACGTCATATAGTAATGCGTCATAACGTATATCGTCATAGAGTAATGCGTCATAACGTATAACGTCATATAGTATTGCGTCATGACGAATAATGTCATATAATAAGGCGACATGACGTATAACGTCATATAGTAATGCGTCATAACGTATAACGTCATATAGTAATACGTCATAACGTATAACGTCATATAGTATTGCGTCATGACGAATAATGTCATATAATAAGGCGACATGACGTATAACGTCATATAGTAATGCGTCATAACGTATAACGTCATATAGTAATGCGTCATAACGTATAACGCCATATAGTAATGCGTCATAACGTATAACGTCATATAGTATTGCGTCATAACATCTAACGCCATATAGTAATGCGTCATAACGTATAACGTCATATAGTAATGCGTCATAACGTATAACGCCATATAGCAATGCGTCATAACGTGTAACGCCATATAGCAATGCGTTATAACGAATAACGTCATATAGTAATGCGTCATAACGTATAACGCCATACAGTAATGCGTCATAACGTAGAACGTTATATAGTATTGCGTCATGACGTATAACGTCATATAATAAGGCGACATGACGTATAACGTCATATAGAATTACGGCATAACGTATAACGTCACATAGTAAAACGTCATAACGTATAACGTCATATAGCAATGCGTTATAACGAATAACGTCATATAGTAATGCGTCATAACGTATAACGCCATATAGTAATGCGTCATAACGTATAACGTCATTTAGTATTGCGTCATGACGTATAACGTCATATAATAAGGCGACATGACGTATAACGTCATATAGAATTACGTCATAACGTATAACGTCATATACAATTACGGTTTAACGTATAACGTCAAAAGAGTAATGCGTCATATCCTATAACGCCATATAGCAATTGCGTCATAACGTATAACGTCATATAGAATTCCGGCATAACGTATATCGTCATATAGTAATACGTCATAACTTACAAGGTCATATAGTAATGCGTCATAACGTATAACGTCATATAGTATTGCGTCATGACGTATAACGTCATATAATAAGGTGACATGACGTATAACGTCATATAGAATTACGGCATAACGTATAACGTCACATAGTAAAACGTCATAACGTATAACGTCATATAGTATTGCGTCATGACGTATAACGTCATATAGTAATGCGTCATAACGTATATCGTCATAGAGTAATGCGTCATAACGTATAACGTCATATAGTATTGCGTCATGACGAATAATGTTATATAATAAGGCGACATGACGTATAACGTCATATAGTAATGTGTCATAACGTATAACGTCATATAGAATTCCGGTTTAACGTATAACGCCACATAGCAATGCGTCATAACGTATAACGCCTCATGGTAATACGTCTTAACGTATAAAGACATATAGAATTCCGGGATAACGTATAACGTCATATAGTATTGCGACATGACGTATAACGTCATATAGTAATGCGTCATGACGTATAACGTCATATAGTAATGCGTCATAACGTATATCGTCATAGAGTAATGCGTCATAACGTATAACGTCATATAGTATTGCGTCATGACGAATAATGTCATATAATAAGGCGACATGACGTATAACGTCATATAGTATTGCGTCATGACGTATAACGTCATATAGTAATGCGTCATAACATATAACGTCATATAGTATTGCGTCATAACGTATAACGCCATATAGCAATGCGTCATAACGTATAACGTCATATAGTAATGCGTCATACCGTATAACGACATATAGAATTCCGGTTTAACGTATAACGCCATATAGCAATGCGTCATAACGTATAACGTCACATAGTAATACGTCTTAACGTATAACGTCATACAGAATTACGGTTTAACGTATAACGCCATATAGCAATGCGTCATAACGTATAACGTCACATAGTAATACGTCTTAACGTATAACGTCATATAGTAATGCGTCATAACGTATAACGCCATATAGTAATGCGTCATAACATATAACGTCATATAGTAATGCGTCATAACGTATAACGTCATATAGTAATGCGTCATAACGTATAACGCCATATAGTAATACGTCATAACTTACAAGGTCACATAGTAATACGTCTTAACGTATAACGTCATACAGAATTACGGTTTAACGTATAACGCCATATAGCAATGCGTCATAACGTATAACGTCACATAGTAATACGTCTTAACGTATAACGTCATATAGTAATGCGTCATAACGTATAACGCCATATAGTAATGCGTCATAACATATAACGTCATATAGTAATGCGTCATAACGTATAACGTCATATAGTAATGCGTCATAACGTATAACGCCATATAGTAATACGTCATAACTTACAAGGTCATATAGTAATGCGTCATAACGTATAACGTCATATAGTATTGCGTCATGACGAATAATGTCATATAATAAGGCGACATGACGTATAACGTCATATAGTAATGCGTCATAACGTATAACGTCATATAGTAATGCGTCATAACGTATAACGTCACATAGTAATACGTCTTAACGTATAACGTCATATAGTAATGCGTCATAACGTATAACGTCATATAGTATTGCGTCATAACGTCTAACGCCATATAGCAATGCGTCTTAGCGTATAACGTCATATAGTAATGCGTCATACCGTATAACGTCATATAGAATTCCGGTTTAACGTATAACGCCATATAGCAATGCGTCATAACGTATAACGTCACATAGTAATACGTCTTAACGTATAAAGTCATATAGAATACCGGGTTAACGTATAACGCCATATAGCAATGCGTCATAACGTATAACGTCATACAGAATTACGGTTCAACGTATAACGCCATATAGCAATGCGTCATAACGTATAACGTTATACAGAATTACGATTTAACGTATAAAGTCATATAGTAATGCGTCATAACGTATAACGCCATATAGTAATGCGTCATAACGTATAACATCATATAGTATTGCGTCATGACGTATAACGTCATATAGTAATGCGTCATAACGTATATCGTCATAGAGTAATGCGTCATAACGTATAACGTCATATAGTATTGCGTCATAACGTATAACGTTATACAGAATTATGGTTTAACGTATAAAGTCATATAGTAATGCGTCATAACGTATAACGTCACATAGTAATACGTCTTAACGTATAAAGTCATATAGAATACCGGGTTAACGTATAACGCCATATAGCAATGCGTCATAACGTATAACGTCATACAGAATTACGGTTCAACGTATAACGCCATATAGCAATGCGTCATAACGTATAACGTTATACAGAATTACGATTTAACGTATAAAGTCATATAGTAATGCGTCATAACGTATAACGCCATATAGTAATGCGTCATAACGTATAACATCATATAGTATTGCGTCATGACGTATAACGTCATATAGTAATGCGTCATAACGTATATCGTCATAGAGTAATGCGTCATAACGTATATCGTCATCGAGTAATGCGTCATAACGTATAACGTCATATAGTATTGCGTCATGACGAATAATGTCATATAATAAGGCGACATGGCGTATAACGTCATATAGTAATGCGTCATAACGTATAACGTCATATAGAATTCCGGTTTAACGTATAACGCCACATATCAATGCGTCATAACGTATAACGCCACATGGTAATACGTCTTAACGTATAACGTCATATAGTATTGCGTCATGACGAATAATGTCATATAATAAGGCGACATGACGTATAACGTCATATAGTAATGCGTCATAACGTATAACGTCATATAGTAATGCGTCATAACGTATAACGCCATATAGTAAGGCGTCATAACGTATAACGTCATATAGTATTGCGTCATAACATCTAACGCCATATAGTAATGCGTCATAACGTATAACGTCATATAGTAATGCGTCATAACGTATAACGCCATATAGCAATGCGTCATAACGTGTAACGCCATATAGCAATGCGTTATAACGAATAACGTCATATAGTAATGCGTCATAACGTATAACGACATACAGTAATGCGGCATAACGTAGAACGTTATATAGTATTGCGTCATGACGTATAACGTCATATAATACGGCGGCATGACGTATAACGTCATATAGAATTACGTCATAACGTATAACGTCATCTACAATTACGGTTTAACGTATAACGTCAAAAGAGTAATGCGTCATATCCTATAACGCCATATAGTAATTGCGTCATAACGTATAACGTCATATAGTAATGCGTCATAACATATAACGCCATATAGTAATGCGTCATAACGTATAACGTCATATAGTATTGCGTCATGACGCATAACGTCATATAATAAGGCGACATGACGTATAACGTCATATAGAATTACGTCATAACGTATAACGTCATCTACAATTACGGTTTAACGTATAACGTCAAAAGAGTAATGCGTCATATCCTATAACGCCATATAGTAATTGCGTCATAACGTATAACGTCATATAGAATTCCGGCATAACGTATATCGTCATATAGTAATACGTCATAACTTACAAGGTCATATAGTAATGCGTCATAACGTATAACGTCATATAGTATTGCGTCATGACGTATAACGTCATATA
Organism: Bombus fervidus; assembly: GCF_041682495.2. Lineage (NCBI taxonomy): Eukaryota > Metazoa > Arthropoda > Insecta > Hymenoptera > Apidae > Bombus > Bombus fervidus. The sequence goes on from NW_027212582.1 coordinate 5,858,802, forward strand.
ATAAGGTGACATGACGTATAACGTCATATAGAATTACGGCATAACGTATAACGTCACATAGTAAAACGTCATAACGTATAACGTCAATTAGTAATGCGTCATAACGTGTAACGTCATATAGTAATGCGTCATAACTTATAACGCAATATAGTAATGCGTCATAACGTATAACGTCATATAGTATTGCGTCATAACATCTAACGCCATATAGTAATGCGTCATAACGTACAACGTCATATAGTAATGCGTCATAACGTATAACGCCATATAGCAATGCGTCATAACGTATAACGCCATATAGCAATGCGTTATAACGAATAACGTCATATAGTAATGCGTCATAACGTATAACGTCATATAGTATTGCGTCATAACATCTAACGCCATATAGTAATGCGTCATAACGTATAACGTCATATAGTATTGCGTCATGACGAATAATGTCATATAATAAGGCGACATGACGTATAACGTCATATAGTAATGCGTCATAACGTATAACGTCATATAGTATTGCGTCATAACGTCTAACGCCATATAGCAATGCGTCTTAGCGTATAACGTCATATAGTAATGCGTCATACCGTATAACGTCATATAGAATTCCGGTTTAACGTATAACGCCATATAGCAATGCGTCATAACGTATAACGTCACATAGTAATACGTCTTAACGTATAAAGTCATATAGAATACCGGGTTAATGTATAACGCCATATAGCAATGCGTCATAACGTATAACGTCATATAATAAGGCGACATGACGTATAACGTCATATAGAATTACGTCATAACGTATAACGTCATATACAATTACGGTTTAACGTATAACGTCAAAAGAGTAATGCGTCATATCCTATAACGCCATATAGTAATTGCGTAATAACGTATAACATCATATAGAATTCCGGCATAACGTATAACGTCACATAGTAAAACGTCATAACGTATAACGTCATATAGTAATACGTCATAACGTATAACGTCATATAATAAGGCGACATGACGTATAACGTCATATAGAATTACGTCATAACGTATAACGTCATATACAATTACGGTTTAACGTATAACGTCAAAAGAGTAATGCGTCATATCCTATAACGCCATATAGTAATTGCGTAATAACGTATAACATCATATAGAATTCCGGCATAACGTATAACGTCACATAGTAAAACGTCATAACGTATAACGTCATATAGTATTGCGTCATAACATCTAACGCCATATAGTAATGCGTCATAACGTATAACGTCATATAGTATTGCGTCATGACGAATAAAGTCATATAATAAGGCGACATGACGTGTAACGTCATATAGTAATGCGTCATAACGTGTAACGTCATATAGTAATGCGTCATAACGTATAACGCCATATAGTAATGCGTCATAACGTATAACGTCATATAATAAGGCGACATGACGTATAACGTCATATAGAATTACGTCATAACGTATAACGTCATATACAATTACGGTTTAACGTATAACGTCAAAAGAGTAATGCGTCATATCCTATAACGCCATATAGTAATTGCGTAATAACTTATAACATCATATAGAATTCCGGCATAACGTATAACGTCACATAGTAAAACGTCATAACGTATAACGTCATATAGTAATACGTCATAACGTATAACGTCATATAGTATTGCGACATGACGAATAATGTCATATAATAAGGCGACATGACGTATAACGTCATATAGTAATGCGTCATAACGTATAACGTCATATAGTAATGCGTCATAACGTATAACGCCATATAGTAATGCGTCATAACGTATAACGTCATATAGTAATACGTCATAACGTATAACGTCGTATAGTATTGCGTCATGACGAATAATGTCATATAATAAGGCGACATGACGTATAACGTCATATAGTAATGCGTCATAACGTATAACGTCATATAGTATTGCGTCATAACGTCTAACGCCATATAGCAATGCGTCTTAGCGTATAACGTCATATAGTAATGCGTCATACCGTATAACGTCATATAGAATTCCGGTTTAACGTATAACGCCATATAGCAATGCGTCATAACGTATAACGTCACATAGTAATACGTCTTAACGTATAAAGTCATATAGAATACCGGGTTAACGTATAACGCCATATAGCAATGCGTCATAACGTATAACGTCATACAGAATTACGGTTTAACGTATAACGCCATATAGCAATGCGTCATAACGTATAACGTTATACAGAATTACGGTTTAACGTATAAAGTCATATAGTAATGCGTCATAACGTATAACGCCATATAGTAATGCGTCATAACGTATAACATCATATAGTATTGCGTCATGACGTATAACGTCATATAGTAATGCGTCATAACGTATATCGTCATAGAGTAATGCGTCATAACGTATAACGTCATATAGTATTGCGTCATAACGTATAACGTTATACAGAATTACGGTTTAACGTATAGAGTCATATAGTAATGCGTCATAACGTATAACGCCATATAGTAATGCGTCATAACGTATAACATCATATAGTATTGCGTCATGACGTATAACGTCATATAGTAATGCGTCATAACGTATATCGTCATAGAGTAATGCGTCATAACGTATAACGTCATATAGTATTGCGTCATGACGAATAATGTCATATAATAAGGCGACATGACGTATAACGTCATATAGTAATGCGTCATAACGTATAACGTCATATAGAATTCCGGTTTAACGTATAACGCCACATATCAATGCGTCATAACGTATAACGCCACATGGTAATACGTCTTAACGTATAAAGACATATAGAATTCCGGGATAACGTATAACGTCATATAGTAATACGTCATAACGTATAACGTCATATAGTATTGCGTCATGACGAATAATGTCATATAATAAGGCGACATGACGTATAACGTCATATAGTAATGCGTCATAAAGTATAACGTCATATAGTAATGCGTCATAACGTATAACGCCAAATAGTAATGCGTCATAACGTATAACGTCATATAGTATTGCGTCATAACATCTAACGCCATATAGTAATGCGTCATAACGTATAACGTCATATAGTAATGCGTCATAACGTATAACGCCATATAGCAATGCGTCATAACGTTAACGCCATATAGCAATGCGTTATAACGAATAACGTCATATAGTAATGCGTCATAACGTATAACGCCATACAGTAATGCGTCATAACGTAGAACGTTATATAGTATTGCGTCATGGCGTATAACGTCATATAATAAGGCGACATGACGTATAACGTCATATAGAATTACGTCATAACGTTATACAGAATTACGGTTTAACGTATAAAGTCATATAGTAATGCGTCATAACGTATAACGCCATATAGTAATGCGCCATAACGTATAACATCATATAGTATTGCGTCATGACGTATAGCGTCATATATTAATGCGACATAACGTATATCGTCATAGAGTAATGCGACATAACGTATAACGTCATATAGTATTGCGTCATAACGTATAACGTTATACAGAATTACGGTTTAACGTATAGAGTCATATAGTAATGCGTCATAACGTATAACGCCATATAGTAATGCGTCATAACGTATAACATCATATAGTATTGCGTCATGACGTATAACGTCATATAGTAATGCGTCATAACGTATATCGTCATATAGTAATGCGTCATAACGTATAACGTCATATAGTATTGCGTCATGACGAATAATGTCATATAATAAGGCGACATGACGTATAACGTCATATAGTAATGCGTCATAACGTATAACGTCATATAGAATTCCGGTTTAACGTATAACGCCATATAGCAATGCGTCATAACGTATAACGTCATATAGTATTGCGTCATGACGAATAATGTCATATAATAAGGCGACATGACGTATAACGTCATATAGTAATGCGTCATAACGTATAACGTCATATAGAATTCCGGTTTAACGTATAACGCCACATAGCAATGCGTCATAACGTATAACGCCACATGGTAATACGTCTTAACGTATAAAGTCATATAGAATTCCGGGATAACGTATATCGTCATATAGTAATACGTCATAACTTACAAGGTCATATAGTAATGTGTCATAACATGTAACGTCATATAGTAGTGCGTCATAACGTATAACGCCATATAGCAATGCCTCATAACGTATAACGTCATATAGTATTGCGTCATGACGTATAACGTCACATAATAAGGCGACATGACGTATAACGTCACATAGAATTACGTCATAACGTATAACGTCATATACAATTACGGTTTAACGTATAACGTCAAAAGAGTAATGCGTCATATCCTATAACGCCATATAGTAATTGCGTCATAACGTATAACGTCATATAGAATTCCGGTTTAACGTATAACGCCATATAGCAATGCGTCATAACGTATAACGTCACATAGTAATACGTCTTAACGTATAACGTCATACAGAATTACGGTTTAACGTATAACGCCATATAGCAATGCGTCATAACGTATAACGTTATACAGAATTACGGTTTAACGTATAAAGTCATATAGTAATGCGTCATAACGTATAACGCCATATAGTAATGCGTCATAACGTATAACATCATATAGTATTGCGTCATGACGTTTAACGTCATATAGTAATGCGTCATAACGTATATCGTCATAGAGTAATGCGTCAGAACGTATAACGTCATATAGTATTGCGTCATGGCGTATAGCGTCATATAATAAGGCGACATGACGTATAACGTCATATAGAATTACGTCATAACGTATAACGTCATATACAATTACGGTTTAACGTATAACGTCAAAAGGGTAATGCGTCATATCCTATAACGCCATATAGTAATTGCGTCATAACGTATAACGTCATATAGAATTCCGGCATAACGTATATCGTCATATAGTAATACGTCATAACTTACAAGGTCATATAGTAATGCGTCATAACGTACAACGCCATATAGCAATGCGCCATAACGTATAACGTCATATAGTATTGCGTCATGACGTATAACGTCATATAATAAGGCGACATGACGTATAACGTCACATGGAATTACGTCATAACGTATAACGTCATATAGAATTCCGGCATAACGTATATCGTCATATAGTAATACGTCATAACTTACAAGGTCATATAGTAATGCGTCATAACGTATAACGTCATATAGTAATACGTCATAACGTATAACGTCATATAGTATTGCGTCATGACGAATAATGTCATATAATAAGGCGACCTGACGTATAACGTCATATAGTAATGCGTCATAACGTATAACGCCATATAGTAATGCGTCATAACATATATCGTCATATAGTATTGCGTCATAACGTCTAACGCCATATAGCAATGCGTCATAACGTATAACGTCATATAGTAATGCGTCATACCGTATAACGTCATATAGAATTCCAGTTTAACGTATAACGCCATATAGCAATGCGTCATAACGTATAACGTCACATAGTAATACGTCTTAACGTATAAAGTCATATAGAATACCGGGTTAAAGTATAACGCCATATAGCAATGCGTCATAACGTATAACGTCATATAGAATTCCGGTTTAACGTATATCGCCATATAGCAATGCGTCATAACGTATAACGTCACATAGCAATGCGTCATAACGTATAACGTCATACAGAATTACGGTTTAACGTATAACGCCATATAGCAATGCGTCATAACGTATAACGTTATACAGAATTACGGTTTAACGTATAAAGTCATATAGTAATGCGTCATAACGTATAACGCCATATAGTAATGCGTCATAACGTATAACATCATATAGTATTGCGTCATGGCGTATAGCGTCATATAATAAGGCGACATGACGTATAACGTCATATAGAATTACGTCATAACGTATAACGTCATATACAATTACGGTTTAACGTATAACGTCAAAAGAGTAATGCGTCATATCCTATAACGCCATATAGTAATTGCGTCATAACGTATAACGTCATATAGAATTCCGGCATAACGTATATCGTCATATAGTAATACGTCATAACTTACAAGGTCATATAGTAATGCGTCATAACGTATAACGTCATATCGTATTGCGTCATGACGTATAACGTCATATAATAAGATGACATGACGTATAACGTCATATAGAATTACGGCATAACGTATAACGTCACATAGTAAAACGTCATAACGTATAACGTCATACAGACTTACGGTTTAACGTCTAATGTCATACAGTAATGCGTCATATCGTATAACATCATATAGAATTCCGGTTTAACGTATAACGCCATATAGCAATGCGTCATAACGTATAACGTCATACAGTAATACGTCTTAACGTATAAAGTCATATAGAATACCGGGTTAACGTATAACGCCATATGGCAATGCGTCATAACGTATAACGTTATACAGAATTACGGTTTAACGTATAAAGTCATATAGTAATGCGTCATAACGTATAACTTCATATAGTATTGCGTCATGACGAATAAGGTCATATAATAAGGCGACATGACGTATAACGTCATATAGTAATGCGTCATAATGTATAACGTCATACAGTAATGCGTCATAACGTATAACGCCATATAGTAATGTATCATAACATATAACGTCATATAGTAATGCGTCATAACATATAACGTCATATAGTATTGCGTCATAACGTCTAACGCCATATAGCAATGCGTCATAACGTATAACGTCATATAGTAATGCGTCATACTGTATAACGTCATATAGAATTCCGGTTTAACGTATAACGCCATATAGCAATGCGTCATAACGTATAACGTCATACAGAATTGCGGTTTAACGTATAACGCCATATAGCAATGCGTCATAACGTATAACGTTGTACAGAATTACGGTTTAACGTATAAAGTCATATAGTAATGCGTCATAACGTATAACGCCATATAGTAATGCGTCATAACGTATAACATCATATAGTATTGCGTCATGACGTATAACGTCATATAGTAATGCGTCATAACGTATAGCGTCATAGAGTAATGCGTCATAACGTATAATGTCATATAGTATTGCGTCATGACGAATAATGTCATATAATAAGGCGACATGACGTATAACGTCATATAGTAATGCGTCATAACGTATAACGTCATATAGAATTCCGGGATAACGTATAACGTCATATAGTAATACGTCATAACTTACAAGGTCATATAGTAATGCGTCATAACATTTAACGTCATATAGTAATGCGTCATAACGTATAACGCCATATAGCAATGCGTCATAACGTATAACGTCATATAGTATTGCGTCATGACGTGTAACGTCATATAATAAGGCGACATGACGTATAACGTCATACAGTAATGCGTCATAACGTATAACGTCATACAGTAATGCGTCATAACGTATAACGCCATATAGTAATGTGTCATAACATATAACGTCATATAGTAATGCGTCATAACATATAACGTCATATAGTATTGCGTCATAACGTCTAACGCCATATAGCAATGCGTCATAACGTATAACGTCATATAGTAATGCGTCATACTGTATAACGTCATATAGAATTCCGGTTTAACGTATAACGCCATATAGCAATGCGTCATAACGTATAACGTCATACAGAATTGCGGTTTAACGTATAACGCCATATAGCAATGCGTCATAACGTATAACGTTGTACAGAATTATGGTTTAACGTATAAAGTCATATAGTAATGCGTCATAACGTATAACGCCATATAGTAATGCGTCATAACGTATAACATCATATAGTATTGCGTCATGACGTATAACGTCATATAGTAATGCGTCATAACGTATATCGTCATAGAGTAATGCGTCATAACGTATAACGTCATATAGTATTGCGTCATGACGAATAATGTCATATAATAAGGCGACATGACGTATAACGTCATATAGTAATGAGTCATAACGTATAACGTCATATAGAATTCCGGGATAACGTATATCGTCATATAGTAATACGTCATAACTTACAAGGTCATATAGTAATGCGTCATAACATCTAACGTCATATAGTAATGCGTCATAACGTATAACGCCATATAGCAATGCGTCATAACGTATAACGTCATATAGTATTGCGTCATGACGTATAACGTCATATAATAAGGCGACATGACGTATAACGTCACATGGAATTACGTCATAACGTATAACGTCATACACAATTACGGTTTAACGTATAACGTCAAAAGAGTAATGCATCATATCCTATAACGCCATATAGTAATTGCGTCATAACGTATAACGTCATATAGAATTCCGGCATAACGTATATCGTCATATAGTAATACGTCATAACTTACAGGGTCATATAGTAATGCGTCATAACGTATAACGTCATATAGTATTGCGTCATGACGTATAACGTCATATAATAAGGTGACATGACGTATAACGTCATATAGAATTACGGCATAACGTATAACGTCACATAGTAAAACGTCATAACGTATAACGTCATATAGTAATACGTCATAACGTATAACGTCATATAGTATTGCGTCATGACGAATAATGTCATATAATAAGGCGACATGACGTATAACGACATATAGTAATGCGTCATAACGTATAACGTCATATAGTAATGCGTCATAACGTATAACGCCATATAGTAATGCGTCATAACGTATAACGTCATATAGTAATACGTCATAACGTATAACGTCATATAGTATTGCCTCATGACGAATAATGTCATATAATAAGGTGACATGACGTATAACGTCATATAGTAATGCGTCATAAAGTATAACGCCATATAGTAATGCGTCATAACGTATAACGCCATATAGTAATGCGTCATAACATATAACGTCATATAGTATTGCGTCATAACGTCTAACGCCATATAAAAATGCGTCATAACGTATAACGTCATATAGTAATGCGTCATACCGTATAACGTCATATAGAATTCCGGTTTAACGTATAACGCCATATAGCAATGCGTCATAACGTATAACGTCACATAGTAATACGTCTTAACGTATAAAGTCATATAGAATACCGGGTTAAAGTATAACGCCATATAGCAATGCGTCATAACGTATAACGTTATACAGAATTACGGTTTAACGTATAAAGTCATATAGTAATGCGTCATAACGTATAACGCCATATAGTAATGCGTCATGACGAATAATGTCTTATAATAAGGCGACATGACGTATAACGTCATATAGTAATGCGTCATAACGTATAACGTCATATAGAATTCCGTTTTAACGTATAACGCCACATTGCAATGCGTCATAACGTATAACGCCACATGGTAATACGTCTTAACGTATAAAGACATATAGAATTCCGGGATAACGTATAACGTCATATAGTAACACGTCATAACGTATAACGTCATATAGTATTGCGTCATGACGAATCATGTCATATAATAAGGCGACATGACGTATAACGTCATATAGTAATGCGTCATAACGTATAACGTCATATAGTAATGCGTCATGACGTATAACGCCATATAGTAATGCGTCATAACGTATAACGTCATATAGTATTGCGTCATAACATCTAACGCCAGATAGTAATGCGTCATAACGTATAACGTCATATAGAAATGCGTCATAACGTATAACGCCATATAGCAATGCGTCATGACGTATAACGCCATATAGCAATGCGTTATAACGAATAACGTCATATAGTAATGCGTCATAACGTATAACGCCACATAGTAATGCGTCATAACGTATAACGTCATATAGTATTGCGTCATGACGTATAGCGTCATATAATAAGGCGACATGACGTATAACGTCATATAGAATTACGTCATAACGTATAACGTCATATACAATTACGGTTTAACGTATAACGTCAAAAGAGTAATGCGTCATATCCTATAACGCCATATAGTAATTGCGTCATAACGTATAACGTCATATAGAATTCCGGCATAACGTATATCGTCATATAGTAATACGTCATAACTTACAAGGTCATATAGTAATGCGTCATAACGTATAACGTCATATCGTATTGCGTCATGACGTATAACGTCATATAGTATTGCGTCATGACGAATAATGTCATATAATAAGGCGACATGACATATAACGTCATATAGTAATGCGTCATAACGTATAACGTCATATAGTAATGCGTTATAACGTATAACGACATATAGTAATGCGTCATCACGTATAACGTCATATAGTAATACGTCATAACGTATAACGTCATATAGTATTGCGTCATGACGAATAATGTCATATAATAAGGCGACATGACGTATAACGTCATATAGTAATGCGTCATAACGTATAACGTCACATAGTAAAACGTCATAACGTATAACGTCATACAGACTTACGGTTTAACGTGTAATGTCATACAGTAATGCGTCATATCGTATAACATCATATAGAATTCCGGTTTAACGTATAACGCCATATAGCAATGCGTCATAACGTATAACGTCATACAGTAATACGTCTTAACGTATAAAGTCATATAGAATACCGGGTTAACGTATAACGCCATATAGCAATGCGTCATAACGTATAACATCATATAGTATTCCGTCATGACGTATAACGTCATATAGTAATGCGTCATAACGTATAACGTCATATAGTATTGCGTCATGACGAATAATGTCATATAATAAGGCGACATGACATATAACGTCATATAGTAATGCGTCATAACGTATAACGTCATATAGTAATGCGTTATAACGTATAACGACATATAGTAATGCGTCATCACGTATAACGTCATATAGTAATACGTCATAACGTATAACGTCATATAGTATTGCGTCATGACGAATAATGTCATATAATAAGGCGACATGACGTATAACGTCATATAGTAATGCGTCATAACGTATAACGTCATATAGTAATGCGTCATAACGTATAACGCCATATAGTAATACGTCATAACATATAACGTCATATAGTATTGCGTCATAACGTCTAACGCCATATAGCAATGCGTCATAACGTATAACGTCATATAGTAATGCGTCATAACGTATATCGTCATAGAGTAATGCGTCAGAACGTATAACGTCATATAGTATTGCGTCATGACGTATAGCGTCATATAATAAGGCGACATGACGTATAACGTCATATAGAATTACGTCATAACGTATAACGTCATATACAATTACGGTATAACGTATAACGTCAAAAGAGTAATGCGTCATATCCTATAACGCCATATAGTAATTGCGTCTTAACGTATAACGTCATACAGAATTACGGTTTAACGTATAACGCCATATAGCAATGCGTCATAACGTATAACGTTATACAGAATTACGGTTTAACGTATAAAGTCATATAGTAATGCGTCATAACGTATAACGCCATATAGTAATGCGTCATAACGTATAACATCATATAGTATTGCGTCATGACGTATAACGTCATATAGTAATGCGTCATAACGTATATCGTCATAGAGTAATGCGTCAGAACGTATAACGTCATATAGTATTGCGTCATGACGTATAGCGTCATATAATAAGGCGACATGACGTATAACGTCATATAGAATTACGTCATAACGTATAACGTCATATACAATTACGGTATAACGTATAACGTCAAAAGAGTAATGCGTCATATCCTATAACGCCATATAGTAATTGCGTCTTAACGTATAACGTCATATAGAATTCCGGCATAACGTATATCGTCATATAGTAATACGTCATAACTTACAAGGTCATATAGTAATGCGTCATAACGTATAACGTCATATCGTATTGCGTCATGACGTATAACGTCATATAATAAGGTGACATGACGTATAACGTCATATAGAATTACGGCATAACGTATAACGTCACATAGTAAAACGTCATAACGTATAACGTCATACAGACTTACGGTTTAACGTCTAATGTCATACAGTAATGCGTCATATCGTATAACATCATATAGAATTCCGGTTTAACGTATAACGTCATATAGCAATGCGTCATAACGTATAACGTCATACAGTAATTCGTAATACCGTATAACGTCATATAGAATTACGGCATAACGTATAACGTCACATAGTAAAACGTCATAACGTATAACGTCATACCGAATTACGGTTTAACGTCTAACGTCATGCAGTAATGCGTCATAACGTATAACATCATACAGAATTCCGGTTTAACGTATGACGCCATATAGCAATGCGTCATAACGTACAACGTTATACAGAATTACGGTTTAACGTATAACGTCATATAGTATTGCGCCATAACGCATAACGCCATATAGCAATGCGTCATAACGTCTAACGCCATATAGCAATGCGTCATAACGTATAACGTCATATAGTATTGCGTCATAACATCTAACGCCATATAGTAATGCGTCATAACGTATAACGTCATATAGTAATGCGTCATAACGTATAACGCCATATAGCAATGCGTCATAACGTATAACGCCATATAGCAATGCGTTATAACGAATAACGTCATATAGTAATGCGTCATAACGTATAACGTTATACAGTAATGCGTCATAACGTATAGCGCCATATAGTAATGTGTCATAACGTATATCGTCATATAGTAATGCGTCATAACGTATAACGTCATACAGTATTGCGTCATGACGTATAACGTCATATAATAAGGCGACATGACGTATAGCGTCATATAGAATTACGTCATAACGTATAACGTCATATACAATTACGGTTTAACGTATAACGTCAAAAGAGTAATGCGTCATATCCTATAACGCCATATAGTAATTGCGTCATAACGTATAACGTCATATAGAATTCCGGCACAACGTATATCGTCATATAGTAATACGTCATAACTTACAAGGTCATATAGTAATGCGTCAGAACGTATAACGCCATGTAGTAATGCGTCATAACGTATAACGTCATATAGTAATGCGTCATAACGTATAACGCCATATAGTAATGCGTCATAACGTATAACGTCATATAGTAATACGTCATAACGTATAACGTCATATAGTATTGCGTCATAACGTCTAACGCCATATAGCAATGCGTCATAACGTATAACGTCATATAGTAATGCGTCATAACGTATAACGTCATATAGAATTCCGGTTTAACGTATAACGCCATATAGTAATGCGTCATAACGTATAGCGTCATACAGAATTACGGTTTAACGTATAACGCCATATAGCAATGCGTCATAACGTATAACGTTATACAGAATTACGGTTTAACGTATAAAGTCATATAGTAATGCGTCATAACGTATAACGCCATGTAGTAATGCGTCATAACGTATAACATCATATAGTATTGCGTCATGACGTATAACGTCATATAATAAGGTGACATGACGTATAACGTCATATAGAATTACGGCATAACTTATAACGTCACATAGTAAAACGTCATAACGTATAACGTCATACAGACTAACGGTTTAACGTCTAATGTCATACAGTAATGCGTCATATCGTATAACATCATATAGAATTCCGGTTTAACGTATAACGCCATATAGCAATGCGTCATAACGTATAACGTCATACAGTAATACGTAATACCGTATAACGTCATATAGAATTACGGCATAACGTATAACGTCACATAGTAAAACGTCATAACGTACAACGTCATACAGAATTACGGTTTAACGTCTAACGTCATGCAGTAATGCGTCATAACGTATAACATCATACAGAATTCCGGTTTAACGTATGACGCCATATAGCAATGCGTCATAACGTATAACGTTATACAGAATTACGGTTTAACGTATAACGTCATATAGTATTGCGCCATAACGCCTAACGCCATATAGCAATGCGTCATAACGTCTAACGCCATATAGCAATGCGTCATAACGTATAACGTCATATAGTAATGCGTCATACCGTATAACGTCATATAGAATACCGGTTTAACGTATAACGCCATATAGCAATGCGTCATAACGTATAACGTCACATAGTAATACGTCTTAACGTATAAAGTCATATAGAATACCGGGTGAACGTATAACGCCATATAGCAATGCGTCATAACGTATAACATCATATAGTATTCCGTCATGACGTATAACGTCATGTAGTAATGCGTCATAACGTATATCGTCATATAGTAATGCGTCACAACGTATAACGTCATATAGTAATGCGTCATGACGAATAATGTCATATAATAAGGCGACATGACGTATAACGTCATATAGTAATGCGTCTTATCGTATAACGTCATATAGAATTCCGGTTTAACGTATAACGCCACATAGCAATGCGTCATAACGTATAACGTCACATAGTAATACGTCTTAACGTATAACGTCATATAGTAATGCGTCATAACGTATAACGTCATATAGTAATACGTCATAACGTATAACGTTATATAGTATTGCGTCATGACGAATAATGTCATATAATAAGGCGACATGACGTATAACGTCATATAGTAATGCGTCATAACGTATAACGTCATACAGTAATGCGTCATAACGTATAACGCCATATAGTAATGTGTCATAACATATAACGTCATATAGTAATGCGTCATAACATATAACGACATATAGTATTGCGTCATAACGTCTAACGCCATATAGCAATGCGTCATAACGTATAACGTCATATAGTAATGCGTCATACCGTATAACGTCATATAGAATTCCGGTTTAACGTATAACGCCATATAGCAATGCGTCATAACGTATAACGTCATACAGAATTACGGTTTAACGTATAACGCCATACAGTAATTGCGTCATAACGTATAACGTTATACAGAATTACGGTTTAACGTATAAAGTCATATAGTAATGCGTCATAACGTATAACGCCATATAGTAATGCGTCATAACGTATAACGCCATATAGTAATGCGTCATGACGTATAACATCATATAGTATTGCGTCATGACGTATAACGTCATATAGTAATGCGCCATAACGTATAACGTCATATAGTAATACGTCATAACGTATAATGTCATATAGTATTGCGTCATGACGAATAATGTCATATAATAAGGCGACATGACGTATAACGTCATATAGTAATGCGTCATAACGTATAACGTAATATAGTAATGCGTCATAACGTATAACGCCATATAGTAATGCGTCATAACGTATAACGTCATATAGTATTGCGTCATGACGTATAACGTCATAAAATAAGGCGACATGACGTATAGCGTCATATAGAATTACGTCATAACGTACAACGTCATATACAATTACGGTTTAACGTATAACGTCAAAAGAGTAATGCGTCATATCCTATAACGCCATACAGTAATTGCGTCATAACGTATAACGTCATATAGAATTCCGGCATAACGTATATCGTCATATAGTAATACGTCATAACTTACAAGGTCATATAGTAATGCGTCAGAACGTATAACGCCATGTAGTAATGCGTCATAACGTATAACGTCATATAGTAATGCGTCATAACGTATAACGCCATATAGTAATGCGTCATAACGTATAACGTCATATAGTAATACGTCATAACGTATAACGTCATATAGTATTGCGTCATGACGAATAATGTCATATAATAAGGCGACATGACGTATAACGTCATATAGTAATGCGTCATAACGTATAACGTCATATAGTAATGCGTCATAACGTATAACGCCATATAGAATTATTGTTTATCGTATAACGTCATACAGCAAGTCCTCATATCGTATAACGTGACATAGTAATACGTCACAACCAATAACGTCATATAGAATTACTGTTAAACATATAACGCCATATAGAAATACGGTGAAACGTATAACGCCATATAGAGTTACGGTTTAACGTATAACGTCATATAGTAATGCGTAATAACGTATAACGCCATATAGTAATGCGTCATAACGTATAACGTCATATAGAATTACGGTTTCACGTATAGCACCATACAGTAATGCGTCGTAACGTATAACGTCATATAGTATTGCGTCATGACGTATAACATAACATAGTAATACGTCATAACGTATAACGCCATATAGTAATACGTCATAACGGATAACTTCACACAGTGTTACGTAATAACGTATAACGTCATATAGAATTGCGGTTTAACGTATAACGTCATATAGTAATGCGTCATAACGTATAACGCCATATAGTAATCCGTCATAACGTATAACGTCATATAGTATTGCGTCATGACGTATAACGTAGAATAGAATTACGACATAACGTACTACATCAAATAGTAATACGTCATAACGTATAACGTCATATAGAATTACGGTTTAACGTATAACGTCATATAGTAATGCGTCGTAACGTATAACGCCATATAGTAATGCGTCATACCGTATAACGTCATATAGAATTCCGGTTTAACGTATAACGAGATATATCAATGCGTCATAACGTATAACGACATATAGAATTGCGGAATAACGTATAACATCATATAGAATTATTGTTTAACGTATAACGTCATACAGGAATTCCTCATAACGTATAACGTCATATAGTAATACGTCACAACGAATAACGTCATATAGAATTACTGTTAAACGTATAACGCCATATAGAATTACGTTTTAACGTATAACGTAATATAGAATGACGGTGTAACGTATAATACCATAGCGTAATGCGTCATATCGTGTAACGTCACATAGTAATACGTCATAACGCATAACGTCATATAGAATTACGATTAACGTATAACGTCATACAGTAATGCATCATAACGTATAACGTCATATAGAATTACGGTTTAACGTATGACGTCATATAGTATTGCGTCATGATGTATAACGTCATACAGAATTACGTCATAACATATAATGTCATATAGTATTGCGTCATAACGTATAACGTCATATAGTATTACGGCATAACATATAACGTCACATAGAATTACGTCATAACGGATAACGTCACATTGTAATACGTCATAACGTATAACGTCATATAGTATTACGGCATAACATATAACGTCACATAGAATTACGTCATAACGGATAACGTCACATAGTAAAACGTTATAACGTATAACGTCATATAGTATTACGGCATAACATATAACGTCACATAGAATTACGTCATAACGGATAACGTCACATAGTAAAACGTTATAACGTATAACGTCATATAGAATTACGGTTTAACGTATAACGCCATATAGTAATGAGTCATAACGTATAACGCCATATAGTAATACGTCATAACGTATAACGTCATATAGAATTATTGTTTATCGTATAACGTCATACAGTAATGCCTCATAACGTATAACGTCATATAGTATTGCGTCATGACGTATAACGTAACATAGTAATACGTCATAACGTATAACGTCACACAGTATTACGTAATAACGTATAACGTCATATAGAATGGCGGTGTAACGTATAACGTCATATAGTAATGCGTCATAACGTATAACGCCATATAGTAATGCGTCATAACGTATAACGCCATATAGTATTGCGTCATGATGTATAACGTCATATAGAACTAAGTCATAACATATAATGTCATATAGAATTACGGCATAACGTATAACGTCATGTAGTAATGCGTCATAACGTATAACGTCACATGGAAGTACATCATAAGATATAACGTCACATAGAATTACGTCATAACGGATAACGTCACATAGTAAAACGTTATAACGTATAACGTCATATAGAATTACGTCATAACATATAATGTCGTATAGAATTGCGGCATAACATATAACGTCATATAGTAATGCGTCATAACGTTTAACGCCATATAGTAAAACGTCATAACGTATAACGTCATATAGAATTACTTCATAACGTATAACGTCACATAGCAATACGTCATAACGTATAACGTCATATAGAATTACGGTTAAACGTATAACGTCATATAGTAATGAGTCATAACGTATAACGCCTTAAAGTAATACGTTATAACGTATAACGTCATTTTGAATTACTTCATAACGTATAACGTCACATAGTAATACGTCATAACTTATAAGGTCATATAGAATTTCGGTTTAACGTATAACGCCAGATAGCAGCGCGTCATAACGTATAACGTCACATAGTAATACGTCATAACGTATAACGTCATATAGAATTATTGTTTAACGTATAACGTCATAGTGTAATGCGTCATAACGTATAACGCCATATCGAATTACGTCATAACATATAACGTCATATAGAATTTCGGTTTAACGTATAACGCCATATAGTAATGAGTCATAACGTATAACGCCATATAGCAATACGTCATAACGTATAACGTCATATAGAATTATTGTTTATCGTATAACGTCATACAGCAATTCCTCATATCGTATAACGTCACATAGTAATACGTCACAACGAATAACGTCATATAGAATTACGGTTAAACATATAACGCCATATAGAAATACGGTGAAACGTATAACGCCATATAGAGTTACGGTTTAACGTATAACGTCATATAGTATTGCGTCATGACGTATAACGTCATAAAGAATTACTTCATAACATATAACGTCACATAGTAATGCGTTATAACGTATAACGTCATATAGAATTACGGTTTAACGTATAACGTCATATAGTAATGCGTCGTAACGTATAACGCAATATAGTAATGCGTCATACCGTATGACGTCATATAGAATTACGGTTTAACGTATAACGTCATACAGTAATGCGTCATAACGTTTAACGTCATATAGTATTGCGTCATGACGTATAACATCACATAGTAATACGTCATAACGTATAACGTCATAAAGAATTACTTCTTAACGTATAACGTCAAATAGTAATACGTTACAACGTATAACGCCATATAGAATTATTGTTTAACGTGTAACGCCATATAGCAATACGTCATAACGTATAACGCCATATAGTAATACGTCATGTCGTATAACGTAGAATAGAATTACGACATAACGTACTACATCAAATAGTAATACGTCATAACGTATAACGTCATATAGAATTACGGTTTAACGTATAACGTCATACAGTAATGCATCATAACGTATAACGTCATATAGAATTACTTCATAACGTATAACGTCAAATAGTAATACGTTATAACGTATAACGTCATATAGAATTACGGTTTAACGTATAACGTCATATAGTAATGCGTCGTAACGTATAACGCCATATAGTAATGCGTCGTACCGGATTTCGTCATATAGAATTCCGGTTTAACGTATAACGAGATATATCAATGCGTCATAACGTATAACGACATATAGAATTGCGGAATAACGTATAACATCATATAGAATTATTGTTTAACGTATAACGTCATACAGGAATTCCTCATAACGTATAACGTCATATAGTAATACGTCACAACGAATAACGTCATATAGAATTACGGTTAAACGTATAACGCCATATAGAATTACGTTTTAACGTATAACGTAATCGAGAATTGCGGTGTAACGTATAATACCATAGCGTAATGCGTCATATAGTGTAACGTCACATAGTAATACGTCATAACGCATAACATCATATAGAATTACGGTTTAACGTATAACGTCATACAGTAATGCATCATAACGTATAACGTCATATAGAATTACGGTTTAACGTATAACGTCATACAGTAATGCGTCATAACGTTTAACGTCATATAGTATTGCGTCATGACGTATAACATCACATAGTAATACGTCATAACGTATAACGTCATAAAGAATTACTTCATAACGTATAACGTCAAATAGTAATACGTCACAACGAATAACGTCATATAGAATTACGGTTAAACGCATAACGCCATATAGAATTACGTTTTAACGTATGACGTCACATAGTAATACGTCATAACGTATAACGTCATAAAGAATTACTTCATAACGTATAACGTCAAATAGTAATACGTCATAACGTATAACGTCATAAAGAATTACTTCTTAACGTATAACGTCAAATAGTAATACGTTATAACGTATAACGTCATATAGAATTATTGTTTAACGTGTAACGCCATATAGCAATACGTCATAACGTATAACGTCATATAGTATTACGGCATACCGTATAACGTCATACAGAATTACGGCATAACGTATAACGTCATACAGTAATGCGTCATAACGCATAACGTCATATAGTAATACGTCACAACGAATAACGTCATATAGAATTACGGTTAAACGTATAACGCCATATAGAATTACGTTTTAACGTATAACGTAATCGAGAATTACGGTGTAACGTATAATACCATAGCGTAATGCGTCATATCGTGTAACGTCACATAGTAATACGTCATAACGCATAACGTCATATAGAATTACGGTTTAACGTATAACGCCATATAGTAATGCGTCATAACGTATAACGTCACATAGTAATACGTCATAACGTTTAACGTCACATAGTAAAACGTCATAACGTATAACGTCACATAGCAAAACGTCATAACGTATAACGCCATATAGAATTACGTTTTAACGTATAACGTAATATCGAATTACGGTGTAACGTATAATACCATTGCGTAATG
Organism: Bombus fervidus; assembly: GCF_041682495.2. Lineage (NCBI taxonomy): Eukaryota > Metazoa > Arthropoda > Insecta > Hymenoptera > Apidae > Bombus > Bombus fervidus. The sequence continues at coordinate 5,879,254 of NW_027212582.1, forward strand.
CGCCATAACGTGTAACGTCACATAGTAATACGTCATAACGCATAACGTCATATAGAATTACGGTTTAACGTATAACGTCATACAGTAATGCGTCATAACGTATAACGCCATATAGTAATGCGTCATATCGTATAACGCCATATAGCAATGCGTCATAACGGATAACGTCACATAGTAATACGTCATAACGTATAACGTCATATAGTATTGCGTCATGACGGATAACGTCTTACAGTAATACGTCTTAAAGTATAACGTCATATAGGAATGCGTCATAACGTATAACGCCATATAGCAATGCGTCATAACGGATAACGTCACATAGTAATACGTCATAACGTATAACGGCATATAGTATTACGGCATAACATATAACGTCACATAGAATTACGTCATAACGGATAACGTCACATAGTAATACGTCATAACGCATAACGTCACATAGAATTACGGTTTAACGTATAACGTCATACAGTAATGCGTCATAACGTATAACGCCATATAGTAATGCGTCATATCGTATAACGCCATATAGCAATGCGTCATAACGGATAACGTCACATAGTAATACGTCATAACGTATAACGTCATATAGTATTGCGTCATGACGGATAACGTCTTACAGTAATACGTCTTAAAGTATAACGTCATATAGGAATGCGTCATAACGTATCACGTCACATAGTAATGCGTCATAACGTATAACGTCATATAGTATTACGGCATAACATATAACGTCACATAGAATTACGTCATAACGGATAACGTCACATAGTACTACGTCTCACCGAATAACGTCTTATAGAATTACGGTTAAACGTATAACGCCATATAGAATTACGTTTTAACGTATAACGTAATATAGAATTACGGTGTAACGTATAATACCATTGCGTAATGCGCCAGAACGTGTAACGTCACATAGTAATACGTCATAATGCATAACGTCTTATAGAATTACGGTTTAACGTATAACGCCATATAGTAATGCGTCATAACGTATAACGTCACATAGTAAATCGACATAACGTATAACGTCATATAGAATTACGGTTTAACGTATAACGTCATACTGTAATGCGTCATAACGTATAACGTCATATAGTATTGCGTCATAACGTATAACGTCATATAGTATTACGGCATAACATATAACGTCACATAGAATTACGTCATAACGGATAACGTCACATAGTACTACGTATCACCGAATAACGTCTTACAGAATTACGGTTAAACGTATAACGCCATATGGAATTACGTTTTAACGTATAACGTAATATAGAATTACGGTGTAACGTATAATACCATAGCGTAATGCGTCATAACGTATAACGTCATATCGAATTACGTCATAACGTATTACGTCACATAGCAGAACGTCATAACGTATAACGTCATATAGAATTACTGTTTAACGTATAACGTCATACAGTAATGCGTCATAACGTATAACGTCACATAGTAAAACGACATAACGTATAACGTCATATAGAACTACGGTTTAACGTATAACGTCATACTGTAATGCGTCATAACGTATAACGTCATATAGTATTGCGTCATAACGTATAACGTCATATAGTATTGCGTCATGACGGATAACGTCTTACAGTAGTACGTCTTAACGTATAACGTCATATAGGAATGCGTCATAACGTATAACGCCATATAGTAATGTGTCATAACGTATAACGCCATATAGTATTACGGCATAACATATAAAGTCACATAGAATTACGTCATAACGGATAACGTCACATATTACTACGTCTCACCGAATAACGTCTTATAGAATTACGGTTAAACGTATAACGCCATATAGAATTACGTTTTAACGTATAACGTAATATAGGATTACGGTGTAACGTATAATACCATTGCGCAATGCGCCATAACGTGTAACGTCACATAGTAAGACGTCATAACGCATAACGTCTTATAGAATTACGGTTTAACGTATAACGCCATATAGTAATGCGTCATAACGTATAACGTCACATAGTAAAACGACATAACGTATAACGTCATATAGAATTACGGTTTAACGTATAACCTCATACTGTAATGCGTCATAACGTATAACGTCATATAGTATTGCGTCATAACCTTATAACGTCATATAGTATTGCGTCATGACGGATAACGTCTTACAGTGATACGTCTTAACGAGTAACGTCATATAGGAATGCGTCATAACGTATAACGCCATATAGTAATGCGTCATAACGTATAACGCCATATAGTAATGCGTCATAACGTATAACGCCATATAGTATTGCGTCATGATGTATAACGTCATACAGAATTACGTCATAATATATAATGTCATATAGTATTGCGCCATGACGTATAACGTCATATTGTATTACGGCATAACATATAACGTCACATAGAATTACGTCATAACGGATAACGTCACATAGTAATACGTCATAACGTATAACGTCATACTGTAATGCGTCATAACGTATAACGTCATATAGTATTGCGTCATAACGTATAACGTCATATAGTATTGCGTCATGACGGATAACGTCTTACAGTAATACGTCTTAACGTATAACGTCATATAGGAATGCGTCATAACGTATCACGTCACATAGTAATGCGTCATAACGTATAACGTCATATAGTATTACGGCATAACATATAACGTCACATAGAATTACGTCATAACGGATAACGTCACATAGTACTACGTCTCACCGAATAACGTCTTATAGAATTACGGTTAAACGTATAACGCCATATGGAATTACGTTTTAACGTATAACGTAATATAGAATTACGGTGTAACGTATAATACCATAGCGTAATGCGTCATAACGTATAACGTCATATCGAATTACGTCATAACGTATTACGTCACATAGCAGAACGTCATAACGTATAACGTCATATAGAATTACTGTTCAACGTATAACGTCATACAGTAATGCGTCATAACGTATAACGTCATATAGTATTGCGTCATGACGTATAACGTCATATAGAAATACGGTGAAACATATAACGCCATATAGAGTTACGTTTTAACATATAACGTTATATAGTATGACGGTTTAACGTATAACGTCACATAGTAATACGTCATACCGTATAACGTCATATCGAATTACGTCATAACGTGTAACGTCACATAGCAAAACGTCATAACGTATAACGTCACATAGTAAAACGTCATAACGTATAACGTCATATAGATTTACGGTTTAACGTATAACGTCATACTGTAATGCGTCATAACGTATAACGTCATATAGTATTGCGTCATGACGGATAACGTCTTACAGTAATACGTCTTAACGTATAACGTCATATAGGAATGCGTCATAACGTATAACGTCACATAGTAATACGTCATACCGTATAACGTCATATCGAATTACGTCATAACGTATAACGTCACATAGCAAAACGTCATAACGTATAACGTCACATAGTAAAACGTCATAACGTATAACATCATATAGAATTACTGTTCAACGTATAACGTCATACAGTAATGCGTCATAACGTATAACGTCATATAGTATTACGGCATAACATATAACGTCACATAGAATTACGTCATAACGAATAACGTCACATAGTAATCCGTCTCACCGAATAACGTCTTATAGAATTACGGTTAAACGTATAACGCCATATAGAATTACGTTTTAACGTATAACGTAATATCGAATTACGGTGTAACGTATAATACCATTGCGTAATGCGCCATAACGTGTAACGTCACATAGTAATACGTCATAACGCATAACGTCATATAGAATTACGGTTTAACGTATAACGTCATACAGTAATGCGTCATAACGTATAACGCCATATAGTAATGCGTCATATCGTATAACGCCATATAGCAATGCGTCATAACGGATAACGTCACATAGTAATACGTCATAACGTATAACGTCATATAGTATTGCGTCATGACGGATAACGTCTTACAGTAATACGTCTTAAAGTATAACGTCATATAGGAATGCGTCATAACGTATAACGCCATATAGCAATGCGTCATAACGGATAACGTCACATAGTAATACGTCATAACGTATAACGGCATATAGTATTACGGCATAACATATAACGTCACATAGAATTACGTCATAACGGATAACGTCACATAGTAATACGTCATAACGCATAACGTCACATAGAATTACGGTTTAACGTATAACGTCATACAGTAATGCGTCATAACGTATAACGCCATATAGTAATGCGTCATATCGTATAACGCCATATAGCAATGCGTCATAACGGATAACGTCACATAGTAATACGTCATAACGTATAACGTCATATAGTATTGCGTCATGACGGATAACGTCTTACAGTAATACGTCTTAAAGTATAACGTCATATAGGAATGCGTCATAACGTATAACGCCATATAGGAATGCGTCATAACGTATAACGCCATATAGTAATGCGTCATAAGGTATAACGCCATATAGTATTGCGTCAATGTGTATAACGTCATACAGATTTACGTCATAATATATAATGTCATATAGTATTGCGTCATGACGTATAACGTCATATAGTATTACGGCATAACATATAACGTCACATAGAATTACGTCATAACGGATAACGTCACATAGTAATACGTCTCACCGAATAACGTCTTATAGAATTACGGTTAAACGTATAACGCCATATAGAATTACGTTTTAACGTATAACGTAATATCGAATTACGGTGTAACGTATAATACCATTGCGTAATGCGCCATTACGTGTAACGTCACATAGTAATGCGTCATAACGCATAACGTCATATAGAATTACGGTTAAACGTATAACGCCATATAGCAATGCGTCATAACGGATAACGTCACATAGTAATACGTCATAACGTATAACGCCATATAGAATTACGGCATAGCGTATAACGTAACATAGAATTACGTCATAACGGATAACGTCACATGGTAATACGTCATAAGGCATAACGTCACATGGAATTACGGTTTAACGTATAACGTCATACAGTAATGCGTCATAACGTATAACGTCATATAGTATTGCGTCATGACGTATAACGTCGCATAGATTTACGTCATAACGGATAACGTCTCATAGTAATACGTCATACCGTATAACGTCATATCGAATTACGTCATGACGTATAACGTCGTACAGAATTACGTCATAACGGATAACGTCTTATGGTAATACGTCATTACGTATGACGTCACACAGTATTACGTCATAACGTATAACGTCATATAGAATTACGGTTTAACGTATTACGTCATACTGTAATGCGTCATAACGTATAACTTCACGTAGTATAACGTCATAACATATAACGTCATATAGAATTACGGTTTAACGTATAACGTCATACTGTAATGCGTCATAACGTATAACGTCACATAGTATAACGTCATAACGTATAACGTCATATACAATTACGGCATAACGTATAACGTTATATAGCAATGCGTCATAACGTATAACGTCACATAGAATTACGTCATAACGGATAACGTCTTACAGTAATACGTCATAACGTATAACGTTATATAGCAATGCGTCATAACGTATAACGTCACATAGAATTACGTCATAACGGATAACGTCACATAGTAATACGTCATAACGTATAACGTCATGTAGAATTATTGCTTAACGTATAACGTCATACAGTAATTCCTCATAACGTATAACGTCACATAGTAATACGTCAAAACGAATAACGTCATATAGAATTACGGTTAAACGTATAACGCCATATAGAATTACGTTTTAACCTATAACGTCATATAGAGTTACGGTTTAACGTATAACGCCATAAAGAATTACGTCATAACGTATAACGTCACATAGTATAACGTCATCACGTATAACGTCATATAGAAATCCGGCATAACGTATAACGTCATACAGTAATGCGTCATATCGTATCACGTCATATAGTATAGCGTCATGACGTATAACGTCGTATAGCATTACGTCATAATGGATAACGTCTTCTAGTAATACGTCATAACGTATAACGTCATATAGAATTACGGCATAACGTATAACGTCATACAGTAATTCCTCATAACGTATAACGTCACATAGTAATACGTCACAACGAATAACGTCATATAGAATTACGGTTAAACGTATAACGCCATATAGAATTACGTTTTAACGTATAACGTAATATAGAATTACGGTTTAACGTATAACGTCATAGTGTAATGCGTCGTAACGTATAACGCCATATAGAATTACGGCATAACGTATAACGTAACATAGAATTACGTCATAACGGATAACGTCACATAGTAATACGCCATAACGCATAACGTCACATAGAATTACGGTTTAACGTATAACGTCATACAGTAATGCGTCATAACGTATAACGTCATATAGTATTGCGTCATGACGTATAACGTCGTATAGATTTGCGTCATAACTGATAACGTCTCATAGTAATACGTCATACCGTATAACGTCATATCGAATTACGTCATGACGTATAACGTCGTACAGAATTACGTCATAACGGATAACGTCTTATAGTAATACGTCATAACGGATAACGTCACACAGTATTACGTCATAACGTATAACGTCATATAGAATTACGGTTTAACGCATTACGTCATATAGTATTACGGCATAACGTATAACGTCATACAGTAATGCGTCATAACGTATAACGTCATATAGTATAGCATCATGACGTATAACGTCGTATAGCATTACGTCATAATGGATAACGTCATACAGTAATTCCTCATAACGTATAACGTCACATAGTAATACGTCACAACGAATAACGTCATATTGAATTACGGTTAAACGTATAACGCCATATAGAATTACGTTTTAACGTATAACGTAATATAGAGTTACGGTGTAACGTATAATACCATAGCGTAATGCGTCATATCGTGTAACGTCACATAGTAATACGTCATAACGCATAACGTCACATAGAATTACGGTTTAACGTATAACGTCATAGTGTAATGCGTCGTAACGTATAACGCCATATAGAATTACGGTTTAACTAATAACGTCATACTGTAATGCGTCATAACGTATAACGTCATATAGTATTGCGTCATGACGTATAACGTCGTATAGAATTACGTCATAACGGATAACGTCTTACAGTAATACGTCATAATGTATAACGTCATATAGCAATGCGTCATAACGTATAACGCCATATAGTAATGCGTCATAACGTATAACGCCATATAGTCATGCGTCATAACGTATAACACCATATAGTATTGCGTCATGATGTATAACGTCATACAGAATTACGTCATAACATATAATGTCATATACTATTGCGTCATAACGGATATCGTCATATAGTATTACGGCATAACATATAACGTCACATAGAATTACGTCATAACGTATAACGTCACATAGTAAAACGTCATAACGTATAACGTCATATAGAATTATTGTTTAGCGTATAACGTCATACAGCAGTACCTCATAACGTATAACGTCACATAGTAATACGTCATAACGTATAACGTCATATAGTATTGCGTCATGACGGATAACGTCTTACAGTAATACGTCTTAAAGTATAACGTCATATAGGAATGCGTCATAACGTATAACGCCATATAGGAATGCGTCATAACGTATAACGCCATATAGTAATGCGTCATAAGGTATAACGCCATATAGTATTGCGTCAATGTGTATAACGTCATACAGAATTACGTCATAATATATAATGTCATATAGTATTGCGTCATGACGTATAACGTCATATAGTATTACGGCATAACATATAACGTCACATAGAATTACGTCATAACGGATAACGTCACATAGTAATACGTCTCACCGAATAACGTCTTATAGAATTACGGTTAAACGTATAACGCCATATAGAATTACGTTTTAACGTATAACGTAATATCGAATTACGGTGTAACGTATAATACCATTGCGTAATGCGCCATTACGTGTAACGTCACATAGTAATGCGTCATAACGCATAACGTCATATAGAATTACGGTTAAGCGTATAACGCCATATAGCAATGCGTCATAACGGATAACGTCACATAGTAATACGTCATAACGTATAACGCCATATAGAATTACGGCATAGCGTATAACGTAACATAGAATTACGTCATAACGGATAACGTCACATGGTAATACGTCATAAGGCATAACGTCACATAGAATTACGTCATAACGGATAACGTCTCATAGTAATACGTCATACCGTATAACGTCATATCGAATTACGTCATGACGTATAACGTCGTACAGAATTACGTCATAACGGATAACGTCATATACAATTACGGCATAACGTATAACGTTATATAGCAATGCGTCATAACGTATAACGTCACATAGAATTACGTCATAACGGATAACGTCTTACAGTAATACGTCATAACGTATAACGTTATATAGCAATGCGTCATAACGTATAACGTCACATAGAATTACGTCATAACGGATAACGTCACATAGTAATACGTCATAACGTATAACGTCATGTAGAATTATTGTTTAACGTATAACGTCATACAGTAATTCCTCATAACGTATAACGTCACATAGTAATACGTCAAAACGAATAACGTCATATAGAATTACGGTTAAACGTATAACGCCATATAGAATTACGTTTTAACCTATAACGTCATATAGAGTTACGGTTTAACGTATAACGCCATAAAGATTTACGTCATAACGTATAACGTCACATAGTATAACGTCATCACGTATAACGTCATATAGAAATCCGGCATAACGTATAACGTCATACAGTAATGCGTCATATCGTATCACGTCATATAGTATAGCGTCATGACGTATAACGTCGTATAGCATTACGTCATAATGGATAACGTCTTCTAGTAATACGTCATAAAGTATAACGTCATATAGAATTACGGCATAACGTATAACGTCATACAGTAATTCCTCATAACGTATATCGTCACATAGTAATACGTCACAACGAATAACGTCATATAGAATTACGGTTAAACGTATAACGCCATATAGAATTACGTTTTAACGTATAACGTAATATAGAATTACGGTTTAACGTATAACGTCATAGTGTAATGCGTCGTAACGTATAACGCCATATAGAATTACGGCATAACGTATAACGTAACATAGAATTACGTCATAACGGATAACGTCACATAGTAATACGTCATAACGCATAACGTCACATAGAATTACGGTTTAACGTATAACGTCATACAGTAATGCGTCATAACGTATAACGTCATATAGTATTGCGTCATGACGTATAACGTCGTATAGATTTACGTCATAACGGATAACGTCTCATAGTAATACGTCATACCGTATAACGTCATATCGAATTACGTCATGACGTATAACGTCGTACACAATTACGTCATAACGGATAACGTCTTATAGTAATACGTCATAACGGATAACGTCACACAGTATTACGTCATAACGTATATCGTCATATAGAATTACGGTTTAACGCATTACGTCATATAGTATTACGGCATAACGTATAACGTCATACAGTAATGCGTCATAACGTATAACGTCATATAGTATAGCATCATGACGTATAACGTCGTATAGCATTACGTCATAATGGATAACGTCATACAGTAATTCCTCATAACGTATAACGTCACATAGTAATACGTCACAACGAATAACGTCATATTGAATTACGGTTAAACGTATAACGCCATATAGAATTACGTTTTAACGTATAACGTAATATAGAGTTACGGTGTAACGTATAATACCATAGCGTAATGCGTCATATCGTGTAACGTCACATAGTAATACGTCATAACGCATAACGTCACATAGAATTACGGTTTAACGTATAACGTCATAGTGTAATGCGTCGTAACGTATAACGCCATATAGAATTACGGTTTAACGAATAACGTCATACTGTAATGCGTCATAACGTATAACGTCATATAGTATTGCGTCATGATGTATAACGTCATACAGAATTACGTCATGATGTATAACGTCATACAGAATTACGTCGTAACATATAATGTCATATACTATTGCGTCATAACGGATATCGTCATATAGTATTACGGCATAACATATAACGTCACATAGAATTACGTCATAACGGATAACGTCACATAGTAAAACGTCATAACGTATAACGTCATATAGAATTATTGTTTAGCGTATAACGTCATACAGCAGTACCTCATAACGTATAACGTCACATAGTAATACGTCACAACGAATAACGTCTTCTAGTAATACGTCATAACGTATAACGTCATATACAATTACGGCATAACGTAGAACGTCATACAGTATTTCCTCATAACGTATAACGTCACATAGTAATACGTCACAACGAATAACGTCATATAGAATTCCGGTTAAACGTATAACGCCATATAGAATTACGTTTTAACGTATAACGTAATATAGAATTACGGTTTAACGTATAACGTCATAGTGTAATGCGTCGTAACGTATAACGCCTTATAGAATTACGGCATAACGTATAACGTAACATAGAATTACGTCATAACGGATAACGTCAGATAGTAATATGTCATAAGGCATAACGTCACATAGAATTACGGTTTAACGTATAACGTCATACAGTAATGCGTCATAACGTATAACGTCATATAGTATTGCGTCATGACGTATAACGTCGTATAGATTTACGTCATAACGGAGAACGTCTCATAGTAATACGTCATACCGTATAACGTCACACAGTATTACGTCATAACGTATAACGTCATATAGAATTACGGTTTAACGTATTACGTCATATAGTAATGCGTCATAACGTATAACGTCATATAGTATTGCGTCATGACGTGTAACGTCACATAGTAATACGTCATACCGTATAACGTCATATCGAATTACGTCATAACGTATAACGTCACATAGCAAAACGTCATAACGTATAACGTCACATAGTATAACGTCATAACATATAACGTCATATAGAATTACGGTTTAACGTATAACGTCATACAGTAATGCGTCATAACGTATAACGTCATATAGTATTGCGTCATGATGTATAACGTCGTATAGCATTACATCATAATGGATAACGTCTTCTAGTAATACGTCATAACATATAACGTCATATAGAATTACGGTTTAACGAATAACGTCATACTGTAAAGCGTCACAACGAATAACGTCTTCTAGTAATACGTCATAACGTATAACGTCATATAAAATTACGGCATAACGTATAACGTCATACAGTATTTCCTCATAACGTATAACGTCACATAGTAATACGTCACAACGAATAACGTCTTATAGAATTACGGTTAAACGTATAACACCATATAGAATTACGTTTTAACGTATAACGTAATATAGAATTACGGTTTAACGTATAACGTCATAGTGTAAAGCGTCGTAACGTATAACGCCATATAGAATTACGGCATAGCGTATAACGTAACATAGAATTAAGTCATAACGGATAACGTCACATAGTAATACGTCATAAGGCATAACGTCACATAGAATTACGGTTTAACGTATAACGTCCTACAGTAATGCGTCATAACGTATAACGTCATATAGTATTGCGTCATGACGTATAACGTCGTATAGATTTACGTCATAACGGATAACGTCTCATAGTAATACGTCATACCGTATAACGTCATATCGAATTACGTCATGACGTATAACGTCGTACAGAATTACGTCATAACGGATAACGTCATATAGAATTACGGCATAACGTATAACGTCATACAGAAATGCGTCATATCGTATCACGTCATATACTATAGCGTCATGACGTATAACGTCGTATAGCATTACGTCATAATGGATAACGTCTTCTAGTAATACGTCATAACGTATAACGTCATATAGAATTACGGCATAACGTATAACGTCATACAGTAATTCCTCATAACGTATAACGTCACATAGTAATACGTCACAACGAATAACGTCATATAGAATTACGGTTAAACGTATAACGCCATATAGAATTACGTTTTAACGTATAATGTAATATAGAAATACGGTTTAACATATAACGTCATAGTGTAATGCGTCGTAACGTATAACGCCATATAGAAATACGGCATAACGTATAACGTAACATAGAATTACGTCATAACGGATAACGTCACATAGTAATACGTCATAACGCATAACGTCACATAGAATTACGGTTTAACGTATAACGTCATACAGTAATGCGTCATAACGTATAACGTCATATAGTATAGCATCATGACGTATAACGTCGAATAGATTTACGTCATAACGGATAACGTCTCATAGTAATACGTCATACCGTATATCGTCATATCGAATTACGTCATGACGTATAACGTCGTATAGCATTACGTCATAATGGATAACGTCATACAGTAATTCCTCATAACGTATAACGTCACATAGTAATACGTCACAACGAATAACGTCATATAAAATTACGGTTAAACGTATAACGAAATATAGAATTACTTCATAACGTATAACGTCACATAGTATAACGTCACAACGTATAACGTCATATAGAATTACGGCATAACGTATAACGTCATACAGTAATGCGCCATAACGTATAACGTCATATAGCAATGCGTCATAACGTATAACGCCATATAGTAATGCGTCATAACGTATAACGCCATATAGTACTGCGTCATAACGTATAACGCCATATAGTACTTCGTCATGATGTATAACTTCATACAGAATTGCGTCATGATGTATAACGTCATACAGAATTACGTCATAACATATAATGTCATATAGTATTGCGTATTAACGTATAACGTCATATAGTATAACGGCATAACATATAACGTCACATAGAATTACGTCATAACGGATAACGTCACATAGTAAAACGTCATAACGTATAACGTCATATAGTATTACGGCATACCGTATAACGTCATATAGAATTACGGCATAACGTATAACGTCATACAGTAATGCGTCATAACGTATAACGTCATATAGTATAGCGTCATGACGTATAACGTCGTATAGCATTACGTCATAATGGATAAAGTCTTCTAGTAATACGTCACAACGCATAACGTCATATAGAATTACGATTTAACGTATAACGTCATATAGTATTACGGTTTAACGTATAACGTCATACAGTAATGCGTCATAACGTATAACGTCATATAGTAATACGTCACAACGAAGAGCGTCATATAGAATTACCGTTAAACGTATAACGCCATATAGAATTACGTTTGAACGTATAACGTAATATAGAATTACGGTGTAACGTATAATACCATAGCGTAATGCGTCATATCGTGTAACGTCACATAGTAATACGTCATAACGCATAACGTCATATAGAATTACGGTTTAGCGCATAACGCCATATAGGAATGCGTCATAACGTATAACGTCACATAGTAATTGGTCATACCGTATAATGTCATATCGAATTACGTCATAACGTATAACGTCACATAGCAAAACGTCATAACGTATAACGTCACATAGTAAAACGTCATAACGTATAACGTCACATAGTAAAACGTCATAACGCATAACGTCACATAGAATTACGGTTTAACGTATAACGTCATACAGTAATGCGTCATAACGTATAACGTCATATAGTATAGCATCATGACGTATAACGTCGAATAGATTTACGTCATAACGGATAACGTCTCATAGTAATACGTCATACCGTATATCGTCATATCGAATTACGTCATGACGTATAACGTCGTATAGCATTACGTCATAATGGATAACGTCATACAGTAATTCCTCATAACGTATAACGTCACATAGTAATACGTCACAACGAATAACGTCATATAAAATTACGGTTAAACGTATAACGAAATATAGAATTACTTCATAACGTATAACGTCACATAGTATAACGTCACAACGTATAACGTCATATAGAATTACGGCATAACGTATAACGTCATACAGTAATGCGCCATAACGTATAACGTCATATAGCAATGCGTCATAACGTATAACGCCATATAGTAATGCGTCATAACGTATAACGCCATATAGTACTGCGTCATAACGTATAACGCCATATAGTACTTCGTCATGATGTATAACTTCATACAGAATTGCGTCATGATGTATAACGTCATACAGAATTACGTCATAACATATAATGTCATATAGTATTGCGTATTAACGTATAACGTCATATAGTATAACGGCATAACATATAACGTCACATAGAATTACGTCATAACGGATAACGTCACATAGTAAAACGTCATAACGTATAACGTCATATAGTATTACGGCATACCGTATAACGTCATATAGAATTACGGCATAACGTATAACGTCATACAGTAATGCGTCATAACGTATAACGTCATATAGTATAGCGTCATGACGTATAACGTCGTATAGCATTACGTCATAATGGATAAAGTCTTCTAGTAATACGTCACAACGCATAACGTCATATAGAATTACGATTTAACGTATAACGTCATATAGTATTACGGTTTAACGTATAACGTCATACAGTAATGCGTCATAACGTATAACGTCATATAGTAATACGTCACAACGAAGAGCGTCATATAGAATTACCGTTAAACGTATAACGCCATATAGAATTACGTTTGAACGTATAACGTAATATAGAATTACGGTGTAACGTATAATACCATAGCGTAATGCGTCATATCGTGTAACGTCACATAGTAATACGTCATAACGCATAACGTCATATAGAATTACGGTTTAGCGCATAACGCCATATAGGAATGCGTCATAACGTATAACGTCACATAGTAATTGGTCATACCGTATAATGTCATATCGAATTACGTCATAACGTATAACGTCACATAGCAAAACGTCATAACGTATAACGTCACATAGTAAAACGTCATAACGTATAACGTCACATAGTAAAACGTCATAACGTATAACGTCATGTAGAATTACGGTTTAACGTATAACGTCATACTGTAATGCGTCATAACGTATAACGTCATATAATATTACGGCATAACATATAACGTCACATAGAATTACGTCATAACGGATAACGTCACGTAGTAATACGTCATAACGCATAACGTCACATAGAATTACGGTTTAACGTATAACGTCATACAGTAATGCGTCATAACGTATAACGTCATATAGTATTGCGCCATGACGAATAACGTCGTATAGATTTACGTCATAACGTATAAAGTCATATAGAATTTCGGTTTAACGTATAACGCCATATAGCAATGCGTCGTAACGTATAACGTCACATAGTAATGCGTCATAACGTATAACGTCATATAGAATTATTGTTTAACGTATAACGTCATACAGGAATTCCTCATAACGTATAACGTCTCATAGTAATACGTCACAACGAATAACGTCATATAGAGTTACGGTTTAACGTATAACGCCATAAAGAATTACTTCATAACGTATAACGTCACATAGTATAACGTCATAACGTATAACGTCATATAGAATTACGGCATAACGTATAACGTCATACAGTAATGCGCCATAACGTATAACGTCATATAGTATAGCGTCATGACGTATAACGTCGTATAGAATTACGTCATAACGGATAACGTCTTACAGTAATACGGCATAACGTATAACGTCATATAGTCATGCGTCATAACGTATAACGCCATATAGTATTGCGTCATGATGTACAACGTCATACAGAATTACGTCATGATGTATAACGTCATACAGAATTACGTAATAACATATAATGTCATATAGTATTGCGTCATAACGTATAACGTCATATAGTATTACGGCATAACATATAACGTCACATAGAATTACGTCATAACGGATAACGTCACATAGTAAAACGTCATAACGTATAACGTCATATAGTATTACGGCATACCGTATAACGTCATATGGAATTACGGCATAACGTATAACGTCATCCAGTAATGCGTCATAACGTATAACGTCATATAGTATTGCGCCATGATGTATAACGTCATATCGAATTACACCATAACGTATAACGTCACATAGTAAAACGTTATAACGTATAACGTCATATAGAATTACGGTTTAACGTATAACGTAATACAGTAATGCGTCATAACGTATAACGTCATATAGTATTGCGTCATCACGTATAACGTAGTATAGCATTACATCATAATGGATAACGTCTTCTAGTAATGCGTCATAACGTATAACGTCATATAGTATTGCGTCATGATGTAAACGTCATATCGAATTACAACATAACGTATAACGTCACATAGTAAAACGTTATAACGTATGACGTCATATAGAATTACGGTTTAACGTATAACGTCATATAGAATTACTGTTTAACGTATAACGCAATATAGTAATGCGTCATAACGTATAACGTCATATAGTATTACGGCATACCGTATAACATTATATAGCTTTACATCAGAATTGATAACGTCTTCTAGTAATACGTCATAACGTATAACGTCATATAGAATTACGGTTTAACGAATAACGTCATACTGTGATGCGTCATAACGTATAACGCCATATAGTATTGCGTCATGACGTATAACGTCGTATAGAATTACGTCATAACGGATAACGTCTTACAGTGATACGTCATAACGTATAACGTCATATAGCAATGCGTCATAACGTATAACGCCATATAGTAATGCGTCATAACGTATAACGCCATATAGTCATGCGTCATAACGTATAACGCCATATAGTACTGCGTCATGATGTATAACGTCATACAGAATTACGTCATGATGTATAACGTCATACAGAATTACGTCATAACATATAATGTCATATAGTATTGCGTCATAACGTATAACGTCATATAGTATTACGGCATAACATATAACGTCACATAGAATTACGTCATAACGGATAACGTCACATAGTAAAACGTCATAACGTATAACGTCATATAGTATTACGGCAAAACATATAACGTCACATAGAATTACGTCATAACGGATAACGTCACATAGTAAAACGTCATAACGTATAACGTCATATAGTATTACGGCATACCGTATAACATCATATAGCATTACATCATAATTGCTAACGTCTTCTAGTAATACGTCATAACGTATAACGTCATATAGAATTACGGTTTAACGAATAACGTCATACTGTGATGCGTCATAACGTATAACGTCATATAGTATAGCGTCATGACGTATAACATCGTATAGCATTACGTGATAATGGATAAAGTCTTCTAGTAATACGTCATAACGTATAACGTCATATAGAATTACGATTTAACGTATAACGTCATATAGTATTACGGTTTAACGTATAACGTCATACAGTAATGCGTCATAACGTATAACGTCATTTAGTAATACGACACAACGAATAGCGTCATATAGAATTACCGTTAAACGTATAACGCCATATAGAATTACGTTTTAACGTATAACGTAATATAGAATTACGGTGTAACGCATAATACCATAGCGTAATGCGTCATATCGTGTGACGTCACATAGTAATACGTCATAACGCATAAAGTCATATAGAATTACGGTTTAACGTATAACGTTATACAGTAATACGTCATAACGTATATCGTCATATAGCAATGCGTCATAACGTATAACGTCACATAGTAATGCGTCATAACGTATAACGTCATATAGAATTATTGTGTAACGTATAACGTCATACAGGAGTTCTTCAAAACGTATAACGTCTCATAGTAATACGTCACAACGAATAACGTCATATAGAGTTACGGTTTAACGTATAACGCCATAAAGAATTACTTCATAACGTATAACGTCACATAGTATAACGTCATAACGCATAACGTCATATAGAATTACGGCATAACGTATAACGTCATACAGTAATGCGTCATAACGTATAACGTCATATAGTATAGCGTCATGACGTATAACGTCGTATAGCATTATATCATAGTGGATAACGTCTTCTAGTAATACGTCATAACGTATAACGTCATATAGAATTACGGTTTAACGAATAACGTCATACTGTAATGCGTCATAACGTATAACGTGATATAGTATTGCGTCATGACGTATAACGTCGTATAGAATTACGTCATAACGGATAACGTCTTACAGTAATACGTCATAACGTATAACGTCATATAGCAATGCGTCATAACGTATAACGCCATATAGTAATGCGTCATAACGTATAACGCCATATAGTACTGCGTCATGACGTATAACGTCGTATAGAATTACGTCATAACGGATAACGTCTTACAGTAATACGTCATAACGTATAACGTCATATAGTATTACGGCATACCGTATAACATCATATAGCATTACATCATAATGGATCACGTGTTCTAGTAATTCGTCATAACGTATAACGTCATATAGAATTACGGTTTAACGAATAACGTCATACTGTAATGCGTCATAACGTATAACGTCATATAGTATTGCGTCATGATGTATAACGTCGTATAGAATTACGTCATAACGGATAACGTCTTACAGTAATACGTCATAACGTATAACGTCATATAGCAATGCGTCATAACGTATAACGCCATACAGTAATGCGTCATTACGTATAACGTCACATAGAATTGCGTCATAACGGATATCGTCACATAGTAAAACGTCATAACGTATAACGTCATATAGTATTACGGCATACCGTACAACGTCATATAGAATTACGATATAACGTATAACGTCATACAGTAATGCGTCATAACGTATAACGTCATATAGTATAGCGTCATGACGTATAACGTCGTATAGCATTACGTGATAATGGATAAAGTCTTCTAGTAATACGTCATAACGTATAACGTCATGTAGAATTACGGTTTAACGTATAACGTCATACTGTAATGCGTCATAACGTATAACGTCATACAGTAATGCGTCATAACGCATCACGTCATATAGAATTACGGATTAGCGCATAACGCCATATAGGAATGCGTCATAACGTATAACGTCACATAGTAATACGTCATACCGTATAACGTCATATCGAATTACGTCATAACGTATAACGTCACATAGCAAAACGTCAAAACGTATAACGTCACATAGTAAAACGTCATAACGTATAACGTCATATAGTATTACGTCATAACGGATAACGTCACATAGTAAAACGTCATAACGTATAACGTCATATACTATTACGGCATACCGTATAACATCATATAGCATTACATCATAATTGATAACGTCTTCTAGTAATACGTCATAATGTATAACGTCATATAGAATTACCGTTTATCGAATAACGTCATACTGTAATGCGTCATAACGTATAACGTCATATAATATTGCGTCATGACGTATAACGTCGTATAGAATTACGTCATCACGGATAACGTCTTACAGTAATACGTCATAACGTATAACGTCATATAGCAATGCGTCATAACGTATAACGCCATATAGTAATGCGTCATAACGTATAACGCCATATAGTACTGCGTCACGATGTATAACGTCATACAGAATTACGTCATGATGTATAACGTAATACAGAATTACGTCATAACATATAATGTCATATAGTATTGCGTCATAACGTATAACGTCATATAGTATTACGGCATAACATATAACGTGACATAGAATTACGTCATAACGGATAACGTCACATAGTAAAACGTCATAACGTATAACGTCATATAGAATTACGATTTAACTTATAACGTCATATAGTATTACGGTTTAACGTACAACGTCATACAGTAATGCGTCATAACGTATAACGTCATATAGTAATACGTCACAACGAATAGCGTCATATAGAATTACCGTTAAACGTATAACGCCATATAGAATTACGTTTTAACGTATAACGTAATATAGAATTACGGTGTAATGCATAATACCATGGCGTAATGCGTCATATCGTGTAACGTCACATAGTAATACGTCATAACGCATAAAGTCATATAGAATTACGGTTTAACGTATAACGTTATACAGTAATACGTCATAACGTATATCGCCATATAGCAATGCGTCATAACGTATAACGTCATATAGTATTGCGTCATGACGTATAACGTCGTATAGAATTACGTCATAACGGATAACGTCTTACAGTAATACGTCATAACGTATAACGTCATATAGTATTACGGCATACCGTATAACATCATATAGCATTACATCATAGTGGATCACGTCTTCTAGTAATTCGTCATAACGTATAACGTCATATAGAATTACGGTTTAACGAATAACGTCAACTGTAATGCGTCATAACGTATAACGTCATATAGTATTGCGTCATGATGTATAACGTCGTATAGAATTACGTCATAACGGATAACGTCTTACAGTAATACGTCATAACGTATAACGTCATAGAGTAATACGTCATAACGCATAAAGTCATATAGAATTACGGTTTAACGTATAACGTTATACAGTAATACCTCATAACGTATATCGTCATATAGCAATGCGTCATAACGTATAACGTCACATAGTAATGCGTCATAACGTATAACGCCATATAGAATTGTTGTGTAACGTATAACGTCATACAGGAATTCCTCATAACGTATAACGTCTCATAGTAATACGTCACATCGAATAACGTCATATAGAGTTACGGTTTAACGTATAACGCCATAAAGAATTACTTCATAACGTATAACGTCACATAGTATAACGTCATAACGTATAACGTCATATAGAATTACGGCATAACGTATAACGTCATACAGTAATGCGTCATAACGTATAACGTCATATAGTATAGCGTCATGACGTATAACGTCGTATAGCATTACATCATAATGGATAACGTCTTCTAGTAATACGTCATAACGTATAACGTCATATAGAATTACGGTTTAACGAATAACGTCATCCTGTTATGCGTCATAACGTATAACGTCATATAGTATTGCGTCATGAGGTATAACGTCGTATAGAATTACGTCATAACGGATAACGTCTTACAGTAATACGTCATAACGTATAACGTCATATAGCAATGCGTCATAACGTATAACGCCATATAGTAATGCGTCATAACGTATAACGCCATATAGTACTGCGTCATAACGTATAACGCCATATAGTACTGCGTCATGATGTATAACGTCATACAGAATTACGTCATGATGTATAACGTCATACGGAATTACGTCATAACATATAATGTCATATAGTATTGCGTCATAACGTATAACGTCTCCTAGTAATACGTCATAACGTATAACGTCATATAGAATTACGGTTTAACGAATAACGTCATACTGTAATACGTCATAACGTATAACGTCATATAGAATTACGGTTTACCGAATAACGTCGTACTGTAATGCGTCATAACGTATAACGTCATATAGTATTACGGCATACCGTATAACGTCATATAGAATTACGGCATAACGTATAACGTCATACAGTAATGCGTCATAACGTATAACGTCATATAGTAATACGTCACAACGTATAACGTCATATACTATTACGGCATACCGTATAACATCATATAGCATTACATCATAATTGATAACGTCTTCTAGTAATACGTCATAATGTATAACGTCATATAGAATTACGGTTTATCGAATAACGTCATACTGTAATGCGTCATAACGTATAACGTCATATAATATTGCGTCATGACGTATAACGTCGTATAGAATTACGTCATAAGGGATAACGTCTTACAGTAATACGTCATAACGTATAACGTCATATAGCAATGCGTCATAACGTATAACGCCATATAGTAATGCGTCATAACGTATAACGCCATATAGTCATGCGTCATAACGTATAACGCCATATAGTACTGCGTCACGATGTATAACGTCATACAGAATTACGTCATGATGTATAACGTCATACAGAATTACGTCATAACATATATTGTTATATAGTATTGCGTCATAACGTATAACGTCATACAGAATTACGTCATAACATATAATGTTATATAGTATTGCGTCATAACGTATAACGCCATATAGCAATGCGTCATAACGTATAACGCCATATAGTAATGCGTCATTACGTATAACGTCACATAGAATTGCGTCATAACGGATAACGTCACATAGTAAAACGTCATAACGTATAACGTCATATAGTATTACGGCATACCGTACAACGTCATATAGAATTACGATATAACGTATAACGTCATACAGTAATGCGTCATAACGTATAACGTCATATAGTATAGCGTCATGACGTATAACGTCGTATAGCATTACGTGATAATGGATAAAGTCTTCTAGTAATACGTCATAACGTATAACGTCATATAGTAATACGTCACAACGAATAGCGTCATATAGAATTACCGTTAAACGTATAACGCCATATAGAATTACGTTTTAACGTATAACGTAATATAGAATTACGGTGTAACGCATAATACCATAGCGTAATGCGTCATATCGTGTAACGTCACATAGTAATACGTCATAACGCATAAAGTCATATAGAATTACGGTTTAACGTATAACGTTATACAGTAATACGTCATAACGTATATCGTCATATAGCAATGCGTCATAACGTATAACGTCACATAGTAATGCGTCATAACGTATAACGCCATATAGAATTGTTGTGTAACGTATAACGTCATACAGGAATTCCTCATAACGTATAACGTCTCATAGTAATACGTCACAACGAATAACTCATATAGAGTTACGGTTTAACGTATAACGCCATAAAGAATTACTTCATAACGTATAACGTCACATAGTATAACGTCATAACGTATAACGTCATATAGAATTACGGCATAACGTATAACGTCATACAGTAATGCGTCATAACGTATAGCGTCATATAGTATAGCGTCATGACGTATAACGTCGTATAGCATTACATCATAATGGATAACGTCTTCTAGTAATACGTCATAACGTATAAAGTCATATAGAATTACGGTTTAACGAATAACGTCATACTGTTATGCGTCATAACGTATAACGACATATAGTATTGCGTCATGAGGTATAACGTCGTATAGAATTACGTCATAACCTATAACGTCTTACAGTAATACGTCATAACGTATAACGTCATATAGCAATGCGTCATAACGTATAACGCCATATAGTAATGCGTCATAACGTATAACGCCATATAGAATTACGGTTTAACGAATAACGTCATACTGTAATGCGTCATAACGTATAACGTCATATAGTATCACGGCATACCGTATAACGTCATATAGAATTACGTCATAATGGATAAAGTCTTCTAGTAATACGTCATAACGTATAACGTCATATAGAATTACGATTTAACGTATAACGTCATATAGTATTACGGTTTAACGTATAACGCAATACAGTAATGCGTCATAACGTATAACGTCATATAGTAATACGTCACAACGAATACCGTCATATAGAATTACCGTTAAACGTATAACGCCATATAGAACTACGTTTGAACGTATAACGTAATATAGAATTACGGTGTAACGTATAATACCATAGCGTAATGCGTCATATCGTGTAACGTCACATAGTAATACGTCATAACGCATAACGTCATATAGAATTACGGTTTAGCGCATAACGCCATATAGTAGTGCGTCATAACGTATAACGTCACATAGTAATTCGTCATACAGTATAACGTCATATCGAATTACGTCATAACGTATAACGTCAGATAGCAAAACGTCATAATGTATAACGTCACATAGTAAAACGTCATAACGTATAACGTCATGTAGAATTACGGTTTAACGTATAACGTCATACTGTAATGCATCATAACTTATAACGTCATATAGTATTGCGTCATGACGTATAACGTCGTATAGAATTACGTCATAACGGATAACGTCTTACAGTAATACGTCATAACGTATAACGTCATATAGTAATGCGTCATAACGTATAACGCCATATAGTCATGCGTCATAAAGTATAACGCCATATAGTACTACGTCATGATGTATAACGTCATACAGAATTACGTCATGATGTATAACGTCATACAGAATTACGTCATAACATATAATGTCATATAGTATTGCGTCATAACGTATAACGTCACATAGTATTACGGCATAACATATAACGTCACATAGAATTACGTCATAACGGATAACGTCACATAGTAAAACGTCATAACGTATAACGTCATATAGTATTACGGCATACCGTATAACGTCATATAGAATTACGATATAACGTATAACGTCATACAGTAATGCGTCATAACGTATAACGTCATATAGTATAGCGTCATGACGTATAACGTCATATAGAATTACGTCATAATGGATAAAGTCTTCTAGTAATACGTCATAACGTATAACGTCATATAGAATTACGATTTAACGTATAACGTCATATAGTATAGCGTCATGACGTATAACGTCGCATAGCATTACGTCATAATGGGTAACGTCTTCTAGTAATGCGTCATAACGTATAACGTCACATAGTAATATGTCATACCGTATAACGTCATATCGAATTACGTCATAACGTATTATGTCACATAGCAAAACATCATAACGTATAACGTCATATAGACTTACGGTTAAACGTATAACGTCATATAGTAATGAGTCATAACGTATAACGCCATATAGTAATACGTCATAACGTATAACGTCATTTTGAATTACTTCATAACGTATAACGTCACATAGTAATACGTCATAACGTATAACGTCATATAGAATTTCGGTTTAACGTATAACGCCAGATAGCAATGCGACATAACGTATAACGTCACATAGTAATACGTCATAACGTATAACGCCATATAGTAATCCGTCATAACGTATAACGTCATATAGTATTGCGTCATGACGTATAACGTCATAAAGAATTACTTCATAACGTATAACGTCATATAGTAATGTCTCGTAACGTATAACGCCATATAGTAATGCGTTATACCGTACAACGTCACATAGTAATACGTCATAACGTATAACGTCATAAAGAATTACTTCATAACGTATAACCTCACATAGTAATACGTCATAACGTATAACATCATATAGAATTATTGTTTAACGTATAACGTCATACAGTAATTCCACATAACGTATAACGTCACATAGTAATACGTCACAACGAATAACGTCATATAGAATTACGGTTAAACGCATAACGCCATATAGAATTACGTTTTAACGTATAACGTAATATAGAATTGCGGTGTAACGTATAATACCATAGCGTAATGCGTCATAACGTGTAACGTCACATAGTAATACGTCATAACGTATAACGTCACATAGAATTCCGGTTTAACGTATAACGTTATAGTGTAATGCGTCATAACGTATAACGCCATATAGAACAACGGCATAACGTATAACGTAACATAGAATTACGTCATAACGGATAACGTCACATAGTAGTACGTCATAACGCATAACGTCATATAGAATTACGGTTTAACGTATAACGCCATATAGTAATGCGTCATAACGTATAACGTCACATAGTAATACGTCATACCGTATAACGTCATATCGAATTACGTCATAACGTATTATGTCACATAGCAAAACATCATAACGTATAACGTCATATAGACTTACGGTTAAACGTATAACGTCATATAGTAATGAGTCATAACGTATAACGCCATATAGTAATACGTCATAACGTATAACGTCATTTTGAATTACTTCATAACGTATAACGTCACATAGTAATACGTCATAACGTATAACGTCACATAGTAATACGTCATACCGTATAACGTCATATCGAATTACGTCATAACGTATTATGTCACATAGTAAAACATCATAACGTATAACGTCATATAGACTTACGGTTAAACGTATAACGTCATATAGTAATGAGTCATGACGTATAACGTCGCATAGCATTACGTCATAATGGGTAACGTCTACTAGTAATACGTCATAACGTATAACGTCATATAGAATTACGGCATAACGTATAACGTCATACAGTAATTCCTTATAACGTATAAAGTCACATAGTAATTCGTCACAACGAATAACGTCATATAGAATTGCGGTTAAACGTATAACTCCATATAGAATTACGGTTAAACGTGTAACGCCATATAGAATTACGTTTTAACGCATAACGTAATATAGAATTACGGTGTAACGTACAATACCATAGCGTAATGCGTCATATCGTGTAACGTCACATAGTAATACGTCATAACGCATAACGTCATATAGAATTACGGTTTAACGTATAACGTCATTCAGTAATGCGTCATAACGTATAACGTCACATAGTAATACGTCATACCGTATAACGTCATATCGAATTACGTCATAACGTATTATGTCACATAGCAAAACATCATAACGTATAACGTCATATAGACTTACGGTTAAACGTATAACGTCATATAGTAATGAGTCATAACGTATAACGCCATATAGTAATACGTCATAACGTATAACGTCATTTTGAATTACTTCATAACGTATAACGTCACATAGTAATACGTCATAACGTATAACGTCACATAGTAATACGTCATACCGTATAACGTCATATCGAATTACGTCATAACGTATTATGTCACATAGTAAAACATCATAACGTATAACGTCATATAGACGTACGGTTAAACGTATAACGTCATATAGTAATGAGTCATGACGTATAACGTCGCATAGCATTACGTCATAATGGGTAACGTCTACTAGTAATACGTCATAACGTATAACGTCATATAGAATTACGGCATAACGTATAACGTCATACAGTAATTCCTTATAACGTATAAAGTCACATAGTAATTCGTCACAACGAATAACGTCATATAGAATTGCGGTTAAACGTATAACTCCATATAGAATTACGGTTAAACGTGTAACGCCATATAGAATTACGTTTTAACGCATAACGTAATATAGAATTACGGTGTAACGTACAATACCATAGCGTAATGCGTCATATCGTGTAACGTCACATAGTAATACGTCATAACGCATAACGTCATATAGAATTACGGTTTAACGTATAACGTCATTCAGTAATGCGTCATAACGTATAACGTCACATAGTAATATGTCATACCTTATAACGTCATATCGAATTACGTCATAACGTATTATGTCACATAGCAAAACGTCATAACGTATAACGTCATATAGACTTACGGTTAAACGTATAAGGTCATATAGTAATGAGTCATAACGTATAACGCCATATAGTAATACGTCATAACGTATAACGCCATATCGAATTACGTCATAACATATAACGTCATATAGAATTGCGGTTTATCGTATAACGCCATATAGCAATGCGTCATAACGTATAACGTAACATAGTAATACGTCATAACGTATAACGTCATATAGAATTATTGTTTATCGTATAACGCCATACAACAATTCCTCATATCGTATAACGTCACATAGTAATACGTTACAACGAATAACGTCATATAGAATTACGGATAAACATATAACGCCATATAGAAATACGGTGAAACGTATAACGCCATATAGAGTTACGGTTTAACGTATAACGTTATACAGTAATGCGTCATAACGTATAACGCCATATAGTAATCCGTCATAACGTATAACGTCATATAGTATTGCGTCATGACGTATAACGTCGTATAGAATTAGGACATAAAGCATTGCATCAAATAGTAACACGTCATAAAGTATAACGACATATAGAAATACGGAATAACGTATAACGTCACATAGTAATACGTCATAACGTATAACGTCACTTAGGAATACGCCATAAAGTATAACGCCATATAGTAATGCCTCATAATGTATAACGTCATATAGAATTTCGGTTTAACGTATAACGCCAGATAGCAATGCGTCATAACGTATAACGTCACATAGTAATACGTCATAAAGTATAACGTCATATAGAATTATTGTTTAACGTATAACGTCATAGTGTAATGCGTCATAACGTATAACGCCATATCGAATTACGTCATAACATATAACGTCATATAGAATTTCGGTTTAACGTATAACGCCATATAGCAATACGTCATAACGTATAACGTTACATAGTAATACGTCATAACGTATAACGTCATATAGAATTATTGTTTATCGTATAACGTCATACAGCAATTCCTCATATCGTATAACGTCACATAGTAATAGGTCACAACCAATAACGTCATATAGAATTACGGTTAAACATACAACGCCATATAGAAATACGGTGAAACGTATAACGCCATATAGAGTTACGGTTTAATGTATAACGTCATACAGTAATGCGTCATAACGTATAACGTCATATAGTATTGCGTCATGACGTATAACGTAACATAGTAATACGTCATAACGTATAACGCCATATAGTAATACGTCATAACGGATAACGTCACACAGTATTACGTAATAACGTATAACGTCATATAGAATTGCGGTTTAACGTATAACGTCATATAGTAATGCGTCATAACGTATAACGCCATATAGTAATGCGTCATAACGTATAACGTCATATAGAATTACGGTTTCACGTATAACACCATACAGTAATGCGTCATAACGTATAACGCCATATAGTAATCCGTCATAACGTATAACGTCATATAGTATTGCGTCATGACGTATAACGTAGAATAAAATTACGACATAACGTACTACATCAAATAGTAATACGTCATAACGTATAACGTCGTATGGAATTAGGACATAAAGTATTGCATCAAATAGTAATACGGCATAAAGTATAACGTCATATAGAATTACGACATAACGTATAACGTCACATAGTAATACGTCATAACGTATAACGTCATATAGAACTCCGGTTTAACGTATAAAACACTACAGTAATGCGTCATAACGTATAACGACATATAGTATTGCGTCATGACGTATAACGTAACATAGTAATACGTCATAACGTATAACGCCATATAGTAATACGTCATAACGTATAACGTCATATAGAATTATTGTTTAACGTATAACGTCATAGTGTAACGCGTCATAACGTATAACGCCATATCGAATTACGTCATAACATATAACGTCATATAGAATTACGACATAACGTATAACGTCACATAGTAATACGTCATAACGTATAACGTCATATAGAATTCCGGTTTAACGTATAACACCATACAGTAATGCGTCATAACGTATAACGACATATAGAAATACGGAATAACGTATAACGTCACATAGTAATACGTCATGACGTATAACGTCACATAGGAATACGCCATAACGTATAACGTCACATAGTAGAACTTCATAACGTATAACGTCATATAGAATTACGGTTTAACGTATAACACCATACAGTAATGCGTCATAACGTATAACGACATATAGAAATACGGAATAACGTATAACGTCACATAGTAATACGTCATAACGTATAACGTCATATAGAACTCCGGTTTAACGTATAAAACACTACAGTAATGCGTCATAACGTATAACGACATATAGTATTGCGTCATGACGTATAACGTAACATAGTAATACGTCATAACGTATAACGCCATATAGTAATACGACATAACGTATAACGTCACATAGTAATACGTCATAACGTATAACGTCATATAGAATTCCGGTTTAACGTATAACACCATACAGTAATGCGTCATAACGTATAACGACATATAGAAATACGGAATAACGTATTATGTCACATAGCAAAACATCATAACGTATAACGTCATATAGACTTACGGTTAAACGTATAACGTCATATAGTAATGAGTCATAACGTATAACGCCATATAGTAATACGTCATAACGTATAACGTCATTTTGAATTACTTCATAACGTATAACGTCACATAGTAATACGTCATAACGTATAACGTCATATAGAATTTCGGTTTAACGTATAACGCCAGATAGCAATGCGACATAACGTATAACGTCACATAGTAATACGTCATAACGTATAACGCCATATAGTAATCCGTCATAACGTATAACGTCATATAGTATTGCGTCATGACGTATAACGTCATAAAGAATTACTTCATAACGTATAACGTCATATAGTAATGTCTCGTAACGTATAACGCCATATAGTAATGCGTTATACCGTACAACGTCACATAGTAATACGTCATAACGTATAACGTCATAAAGAATTACTTCATAACGTATAACCTCACATAGTAATACGTCAAAACGTATAACATCATATAGAATTATTGTTTAACGTATAACGTCATACAGTAATTCCACATAACGTATAACGTCACATAGTAATACGTCACAACGAATAACGTCATATAGAATTACGGTTAAACGCATAACGCCATATAGAATTACGTTTTAACGTATAACGTAATATAGAATTGCGGTGTAACGTATAATACCATAGCGTAATGCGTCATAACGTGTAACGTCACATAGTAATACGTCATAACGTATAACGTCACATAGAATTCCGGTTTAACGTATAACGTTATAGTGTAATGCGTCATAACGTATAACGCCATATAGAACAACGGCATAACGTATAACGTAACATAGAATTACGTCATAACGGATAACGTCACATAGTAGTACGTCATAACGCATAACGTCATATAGAATTACGGTTTAACGTATAACGCCATATAGTAATGCGTCATAACGTATAACGTCACATAGTAATACGTCATACCGTATAACGTCATATCGAATTACGTCATAACGTATTATGTCACATAGCAAAACATCATAACGTATAACGTCATATAGACTTACGGTTAAACGTATAACGTCATATAGTAATGAGTCATAACGTATAACGCCATATAGTAATACGTCATAACGTATAACGTCATTTTGAATTACTTCATAACGTATAACGTAACATAGTAATACGTCATAACGTATAACGCCATATAGTAATACGTCATAACGTATAACGTCATATAGAATTATTGTTTAACGTATAACGTCATAGTGTAACGCGTCATAACGTATAACGCCATATCGAATTACGTCATAACATATAACGTCATATAGAATTACGACATAACGTATAACGTCACATAGTAATACGTCATAACGTATAACGTCATATAGAATTCCGGTTTAACGTATAACACCATACAGTAATGCGTCATAACGTATAACGACATATAGAAATACGGAATAACGTATAACGTCACATAGTAATACGTCATGACGTATAACGTCACATAGGAATACGCCATAACGTATAACGTCACATAGTAGAACTTCATAACGTATAACGTCATATAGAATTACGGTTTAACGTATAACACCATACAGTAATGCGTCATAACGTATAACGACATATAGAAATACGGAATAACGTATAACGTCACATAGTAATACGTCATAACGTATAACGTCATATAGAACTCCGGTTTAACGTATAAAACACTACAGTAATGCGTCATAACGTATAACGACATATAGTATTGCGTCATGACGTATAACGTAACATAGTAATACGTCATAACGTATAACGCCATATAGTAATACGACATAACGTATAACGTCACATAGTAATACGTCATAACGTATAACGTCATATAGAATTCCGGTTTAACGTATAACACCATACAGTAATGCGTCATAACGTATAACGACATATAGAAATACGGAATAACGTATTATGTCACATAGCAAAACATCATAACGTATAACGTCATATAGACTTACGGTTAAACGTATAACGTCATATAGTAATGAGTCATAACGTATAACGCCATATAGTAATACGTCATAACGTATAACGTCATTTTGAATTACTTCATAACGTATAACGTCACATAGTAATACGTCATAACGTATAACGTCATATAGAATTTCGGTTTAACGTATAACGCCAGATAGCAATGCGACATAACGTATAACGTCACATAGTAATACGTCATAACGTATAACGCCATATAGTAATCCGTCATAACGTATAACGTCATATAGTATTGCGTCATGACGTATAACGTCATAAAGAATTACTTCATAACGTATAACGTCATATAGTAATGTCTCGTAACGTATAACGCCATATAGTAATGCGTTATACCGTACAACGTCACATAGTAATACGTCATAACGTATAACGTCATAAAGAATTACTTCATAACGTATAACCTCACATAGTAATACGTCAAAACGTATAACATCATATAGAATTATTGTTTAACGTATAACGTCATACAGTAATTCCACATAACGTATAACGTCACATAGTAATACGTCACAACGAATAACGTCATATCGAATTACGGTTAAACGCATAACGCCATATAGAATTACGTTTTAACGTAT
Organism: Bombus fervidus; assembly: GCF_041682495.2. Classification (NCBI taxonomy): domain Eukaryota; kingdom Metazoa; phylum Arthropoda; class Insecta; order Hymenoptera; family Apidae; genus Bombus; species Bombus fervidus. Next base: position 5,911,455 of record NW_027212582.1, read on the forward strand.
AACGTAATATAGAATTGCGGTGTAACGTATAATACCATAGCGTAATGCGTCATAACGTGTAACGTCACATAGTAATACGTCATAACGTATAACGTCACATAGAATTCCGGTTTAACGTATAACGTTATAGTGTAATGCGTCATAACGTATAACGCCATATAGAACAACGGCATAACGTATAACGTAACATAGAATTACGTCATAACGGATAACGTCACATAGTAGTACGTCATAACGCATAACGTCATATAGAATTACGGTTTAACGTATAACGCCATATAGTAATGCGTCATAACGTATAACGTCACATAGTAATACGTCATACCGTATAACGTCATATCGAATTACGTCATAACGTATTATGTCACATAGCAAAACATCATAACGTATAACGTCATATAGACTTACGGTTAAACGTATAACGTCATATAGTAATGAGTCATAACGTATAACGCCATATAGTAATACGTCATAACGTATAACGTCATTTTGAATTACTTCATAACGTATAACGTCACATAGTAATACGTCATAACGTATAACGTCACATAGTAATACGTCATACCGTATAACGTCATATCGAATTACGTCATAACGTATTATGTCACATAGTAAAACATCATAACGTATAACGTCATATAGACTTACGGTTAAACGTATAACGTCATATAGTAATGAGTCATGACGTATAACGTCGCATAGCATTACGTCATAATGGGTAACGTCTACTAGTAATACGTCATAACGTATAACGTCATATAGAATTACGGCATAACGTATAACGTCATACAGTAATTCCTTATAACGTATAAAGTCACATAGTAATTCGTCACAACGAATAACGTCATATAGAATTGCGGTTAAACGTATAACTCCATATAGAATTACGGTTAAACGTGTAACGCCATATAGAATTACGTTTTAACGCATAACGTAATATAGAATTACGGTGTAACGTACAATACCATAGCGTAATGCGTCATATCGTGTAACGTCACATAGTAATACGTCATAACGCATAACGTCATATAGAATTACGGTTTAACGTATAACGTCATTCAGTAATGCGTCATAACGTATAACGTCACATAGTAATACGTCATACCGTATAACGTCATATCGAATTACGTCATAACGTATTATGTCACATAGCAAAACATCATAACGTATAACGTCATATAGACTTACGGTTAAACGTATAACGTCATATAGTAATGAGTCATAACGTATAACGCCATATAGTAATACGTCATAACGTATAACGTCATTTTGAATTACTTCATAACGTATAACGTCACATAGTAATACGTCATAACGTATAACGTCACATAGTAATACGTCATACCGTATAACGTCATATCGAATTACGTCATAACGTATTATGTCACATAGTAAAACATCATAACGTATAACGTCATATAGACTTACGGTTAAACGTATAACGTCATATAGTAATGAGTCATGACGTATAACGTCGCATAGCATTACGTCATAATGGGTAACGTCTACTAGTAATACGTCATAACGTATAACGTCATATAGAATTACGGCATAACGTATAACGTCATACAGTAATTCCTTATAACGTATAAAGTCACATAGTAATTCGTCACAACGAATAACGTCATATAGAATTGCGGTTAAACGTATAACTCCATATAGAATTACGGTTAAACGTGTAACGCCATATAGAATTACGTTTTAACGCATAACGTAATATAGAATTACGGTGTAACGTACAATACCATAGCGTAATGCGTCATATCGTGTAACGTCACATAGTAATACGTCATAACGCATAACGTCATATAGAATTACGGTTTAACGTATAACGTCATTCAGTAATGCGTCATAACGTATAACGTCACATAGTAATATGTCATACCGTATAACGTCATATCGAATTACGTCATAACGTATTATGTCACATAGCAAAACGTCATAACGTATAACGTCATATAGACTTACGGTTAAACGTATAAGGTCATATAGTAATGAGTCATAACGTATAACGCCATATAGTAATACGTCATAACGTATAACGCCATATCGAATTACGTCATAACATATAACGTCATATAGAATTGCGGTTTATCGTATAACGCCATATAGCAATGCGTCATAACGTATAACGTAACATAGTAATACGTCATAACGTATAACGTCATATAGAATTATTGTTTATCGTATAACGCCATACAGCAATTCCTCATATCGTATAACGTCACATAGTAATACGTTACAACGAATAACGTCATATAGAATTACGGATAAACATATAACGCCATATAGAAATACGGTGAAACGTATAACGCCATATAGAGTTACGGTTTAACGTATAACGTTATACAGTAATGCGTCATAACGTATAACGCCATATAGTAATCCGTCATAACGTATAACGTCATATAGTATTGCGTCATGACGTATAACGTCGTATAGAATTAGGACATAAAGCATTGCATCAAATAGTAACACGTCATAAAGTATAACGACATATAGAAATACGGAATAACGTATAACGTCACATAGTAATACGTCATAACGTATAACGTCACTTAGGAATACGCCATAAAGTATAACGCCATATAGTAATGCCTCATAATGTATAACGTCATATAGAATTTCGGTTTAACGTATAACGCCAGATAGCAATGCGTCATAACGTATAACGTCACATAGTAATACGTCATAAAGTATAACGTCATATAGAATTATTGTTTAACGTATAACGTCATAGTGTAATGCGTCATAACGTATAACGCCATATCGAATTACGTCATAACATATAACGTCATATAGAATTTCGGTTTAACGTATAACGCCATATAGCAATACGTCATAACGTATAACGTTACATAGTAATACGTCATAACGTATAACGTCATATAGAATTATTGTTTATCGTATAACGTCATACAGCAATTCCTCATATCGTATAACGTCACATAGTAATAGGTCACAACGAATAACGTCATATAGAATTACGGTTAAACATACAACGCCATATAGAAATACGGTGAAACGTATAACGCCATATAGAGTTACGGTTTAATGTATAACGTCATACAGTAATGCGTCATAACGTATAACGTCATATAGTATTGCGTCATGACGTATAACGTAACATAGTAATACGTCATAACGTATAACGCCATATAGTAATACGTCATAACGGATAACGTCACACAGTATTACGTAATAACGTATAACGTCATATAGAATTGCGGTTTAACGTATAACGTCATATAGTAATGCGTCATAACGTATAACGCCATATAGTAATGCGTCATAACGTATAACGTCATATAGAATTACGGTTTCACGTATAACACCATACAGTAATGCGTCATAACGTATAACGCCATATAGTAATCCGTCATAACGTATAACGTCATATAGTATTGCGTCATGACGTATAACGTAGAATAAAATTACGACATAACGTACTACATCAAATAGTAATACGTCATAACGTATAACGTCGTATGGAATTAGGACATAAAGTATTGCATCAAATAGTAATACGGCATAAAGTATAACGTCATATAGAATTACGACATAACGTATAACGTCACATAGTAATACGTCATAACGTATAACGTCATATAGAACTCCGGTTTAACGTATAAAACACTACAGTAATGCGTCATAACGTATAACGACATATAGTATTGCGTCATGACGTATAACGTAACATAGTAATACGTCATAACGTATAACGCCATATAGTAATACGTCATAACGTATAACGTCATATAGAATTATTGTTTAACGTATAACGTCATAGTGTAACGCGTCATAACGTATAACGCCATATCGAATTACGTCATAACATATAACGTCATATAGAATTACGACATAACGTATAACGTCACATAGTAATACGTCATAACGTATAACGTCATATAGAATTCCGGTTTAACGTATAACACCATACAGTAATGCGTCATAACGTATAACGACATATAGAAATACGGAATAACGTATAACGTCACATAGTAATACGTCATGACGTATAACGTCACATAGGAATACGCCATAACGTATAACGTCACATAGTAGAACTTCATAACGTATAACGTCATATAGAATTACGGTTCAACGTATAACGTCATACAGTAATGCGTCATAACGTATAACGTCATATAGTATTGCGTCATTACGTATAACATCACATAGTAATACGTCATAACGTAGAACGTCATAAAGAATTACTTCATAACGTATAACGTCATATAGTAATGCGTCATAACGTATAATGTCATATAGAATTTCGGTTTAACGTATAACGCCATATAGCAATGCGTCATGACGTATAACGTAACATAGTAATACGTCATAACGTATAACGTCATGTAGAATTGTTGTTTAACGTATAACGTCATACAGTAATTCCTCATAACGTATAACGTCACATAGTAATACGTCACAACGAATAACGTCATATAGAATTACGGTTTAACGTATAACGTCATATAGTAATGCGTCATAACGTATAACGCCATATTGTAATGCGTCATAACGTATAACGCCATATAGTATTGCGTCATGACGTATAACATCACATAGTAATACGTCATAACGTATAACGTCATAAAGAATTACTTCATAACGTATAACGTCAAATAGTAATACGTTATAACGTATAGTGTCATTTAGAATTTCGGTTTATCGTATAACGCCATATAGCAATGCGTCATAACGTATAACGTAACATAGTAATACGTCATAACGTATAACGTCATGTAGAATTGTTGTTTAACGTATAACGTCATGCAGTAATTCCTCATAACGTATAACGTCACATAGTAATACGTCACAACGAATAACGTCATATAGAATTACGGTTTAACGTATAACGTCATATAGTAATGCGTCATAACGTATAACGCCATATTGTAATGCGTCAACACGTATAACGTCATATAGTATTGCGTCATGATGTATAACGTCATATAGAATTACGTCATGACATATAATGTCATATAGAATTACGGCATAATGTATAACGTCACATAGTAATACGTGATAACGTACAACGTCATATAGCATTACGGTTTGATGTATAACGTCATACAGTAATTCGTCATAACGTAAAACGCCATATAGTAATGCGTCATAACGTATAACGTCATATAGAATTACGGTTTCACGTATAACACCATACAGTAGTGCGTCATAACGTATAACGTTACATAGTAATACGTCATAACGTATAACGTCACATAGTAATACGTCATAACGTATAATGTCATATAGAATTATTGTTTAACGTATAACGTCATAGTGTAATGCGTCATAACGTATAACGCCATATCGAATTACGTCATAACATATAACGTCATATAGAATTGCGGTTTATCGTATAACGCCATATAGCAATGCGTCATAACGTATAACGTTACATAGTAATACGTCATAACGTATAACGTCATATAGAATTATTGTTTATCGTATAACGCCATACAGCAATTCCTCATATCGTATAACGTCACATAGTAATACGTCACAACTAATAACGTCATATAGAATTACGGATAAACATATAACGCCATATAGAAATACGGTGAAACGTATAACGCCATATAGAGTTACGGTTTAACGTATAACGTTATACAGTAATGCGTCATCACGTATAACGCCATATAGTAATCCGTCATAACGTATAACGTCACTTAGGAATACGCCATAAAGTATAACGTCACTTAGGAATACGCCATAAAGTATAACGCCATATAGTAATGCCTCATAATGTATAACGTCATATAGAATTTCGGTTTAACGTATAACGCCAGATAGCAATGCGTCATAACGTATAACGTCACATAGTAATACGTCATAAAGTATAACGTCATATAGAATTATTGTTTAACGTATAACGTCATAGTGTAATGCGTCATAACGTATAACGCCATATCGAATTACGTCATAACATATAACGTCATATAGAATTACGGTTAAACATACAACGCAATATAGAAATACGGTGAAACGTATAACGCCATATAGAGTTACGGTTTAATGTATAACGTCATACAGTAATGCGTCATAACGTATAACGTCATATAGTATTGCGTCATGACGTATAACGTAACATAGTAATACGTCATAACGTATAACGCCATATAGTAATACGTCATAACGGATAACGTCACACAGTATTACGTAATAACGTATAACGTCATATAGAATTGCGGTTTAACGTATAACGTCATATAGTAATGCGTCATAACGTATAACGCCATATAGTAATGCGTCATAACGTATAACGTCATATAGAATTACGGTTTCACGTATAACACCATACAGTAATGCGTCATAACGTATAACGACATATAGAAATACGGAAAAACGTATAACGTCACATAGTAATACGTCATAACGTATAACGTCACATAGGAATACACCATAACGTATAACGTCACATAGTAGAACTTCATAACGTATAACGTCATATAGTAATGCGTCATAACGTATAATGTCATATAGAATTTCGGTTTAACGTATAACGCCATATAGCAATGCGTCATAACGTATAACGTAACATAGTAATACGTCATAACGTATAACGTCATGTAGAATTGTTGTTTAACGTATAACGTCATACAGTAATTCCTCATAACGTATAACGTCACATAGTAATACGTCACAACGAATAACGTCATATAGAATTACTGTTTAACGTATATCGTCATATAGTAATGCGTCATAACGTATAACGCCATATTGTAATGCGTCATAACGTATAACGCCATATAGTATTGCGTCATGACGTATAACATCACATAGTAATACGTCATAACGTATAACGTCATAAAGAATTACTTCATAACGTATAACGTCAAATAGTAATACGTTATAACGTATAATGTCATTTAGAATTTCGGTTTATCGTATAACGCCATATAGCAATGCGTCATAACGTATAACGTAACATAGTAATACGTCATAACGTATAACGTCATGTAGAATTGTTGTTTAACGTATAACGTCATGCAGTAATTCCTCATAACGTATAACGTCACATAGTAATACGTCACAACGAATAACGTCATATAGAATTACGGTTTAACGTATAACGTCATATAGTAATGCGTCATAACGTATAACGTCATATAGAATTACGGTTTCACGTATAACACCATACAGTAGTGCGTCATAACGTATAACGCCATATAGTAATCCGTCATAACGTATAACGTCACATAGTAATACGTCATAACGTATAGCGTCGTATAGAATTATTGTTTAACGTATAACGTCATAGTGTAATGCGTCATAACGTATAACGCCATATCGAATTACGTCATAACATATAACGTCATATAGAATTTCGGTTTAACGTATAACGCCATATAGCAGTGCGTCATAACGTATAACGTAACATAGTAATACGTCATAACGTATAACGTCATGTAGAATTGTTGTTTAACGTATAACGTCATACAGTAATTCCTCATAACGTATAACGTCACATAGTAATACGTCACAACGAATAACGTCATATAAAATTACGACATAACGTATAACGTCACATAGTAATACGTCATAACGTATAACGTCATATAGAATTCCGGTTTAACGTATAACACCATACAGTAATGCGTCATAACGTATAACGACATATAGAAATACGGAATAACGTATAACGTCACATAGTAATACGTCATAACGTATAACGTCACACAGGAATACGCCATAACGTATAACGTCACATAGTAGAACTTCATAACGAATAACGTCATATAGTATTGCGTCATGATGTATAACGTCATATAGAAATACGTCATGACATATAATGTCATATAGAATTACGGCATAATGTATAACGTCACATAGTAATACGTGATAACGTATAACGTCATATAGCATTACGGTTTAACGTATAACGTCATACAGTAATTCTTCATAACGTAAAAAGTCATATCGAATTACGGTATAACGTATAACGTCACATAGTAATACGTCATAATGTATAACGTCATATAGAAATACGTCATAACGTATAACGTCACATAGTAATACGTCATAACGTATTACATCATATAGAATTTCGGTTTAACGTAACACGCCATATAGCAATGCGTCATAACGTATAACGACATATAGAATTGCGGAATAACGTATAACATCATATAGTAAGGCGTCATGACGTATAACGTCATATCGAATTACGACATCACGTACAACATCACATAGTATTACGTCATAACGTATAATGTCATTTAGAATTTCGGTTTATCGTATAACGCCATATAGCAATGCGTCATAACGTATAACGTAACATAGTAATACGTCATAACGTATAACGTCATGTAGAATTGTTGTTTAACGTATAACGTCATGCAGTAATTCCTCATAACGTATAACGTCACATAGTAATACGTCACAACGAATAACGTCATATAGAATTACGGTTTAACGTATAACGTCATATAGTAATGCGTCATAACGTATAACGCCATATTGTAATGCGTCATAACGTATAACGTCATATAGTATTGCGTCATGATGTATAACGTCATATAGAATTACGTCATGACATTTAATGTCATATAGAATTACGGCATAATGTATAACGTCACATAGTAATACGTGATAACGTATAACGTCATATAGCATTACGGTTTGATGTATAACGTCATACAGTAATTCGTCATAACGTAAAACGCCATATAGTAATGCGTCATAACGTATAACGTCATATAGAATTACGGTTTCACGTATATCACCATACAGTAGTGCGTCATAACGTATAACGCCATATAGTAATCCGTCATAACGTATAACGTCACATAGTAATACGTCATAACGTATAGCGTCGTATAGAATTATTGTTTAACGTATAACGTCATAGTGTAATGCGTCATAACGTATAACGCCATATCGAATTACGTCATAACATATAACGTCATATAGAATTTCGGTTTAACGTATAACGCCATATAGCAGTGCGTCATAACGTATAACGTAACATAGTAATACGTCATAACGTATAACGTCATGTAGAATTGTTGTTTAACGTATAACGTCATACAGTAATTCCTCATAACGTATAACGTCACATAGTAATACGTCACAACGAATAACGTCATATAAAATTACGACATAACGTATAACGTCACATAGTAATACGTCATACCGTATAACGTCATATAGAATTCCGGTTTAACGTATAACACCATACAGTAATGCGTCATAACGTATAACGACATATAGAAATACGGAATAACGTATAACGTCACATAGTAATACGTCATAACGTATAACGTCACACAGGAATACGCCATAACGTATAACGTCACATAGTAGAACTTCATAACGAATAACGTCATATAGTATTGCGTCATGATGTATAACGTCATATAGAAATACGTCATGACATATAATGTCATATAGAATTACGGCATAATGTATAACGTCACATAGTAATACGTGATAACGTATAACGTCATATAGCATTACGGTTTAACGTATAACGTCATACAGTAATTCTTCATAACGTAAAAAGTCATATCGAATTACGGTATAACGTATAACGTCACATAGTAATACGTCATAATGTATAACGTCATATAGAAATACGTCATAACGTATAACGTCACATAGTAATACGTCATAACGTATTACATCATATAGAATTTCGGTTTAACGTAACACGCCATATAGCAATGCGTCATAACGTATAACGACATATAGAATTGCGGAATAACGTATAACATCATATAGTAAGGCATCATGACGTATAACGTCATATCGAATTACGACATCACGTACAACATCACATAGTATTACGTCATAACGTATAACGTCATATAGAATTACTTCATAACGTATAACGTCACATAGTAATACGTCATAACGTATAACGTCATATAGAATTACGACATAACGTATAACGTCACATAGTAATACGTCATAACGTATAACGTCATATAGAATTCCTGGTTAACGTATATCTCCATACAGTAATGCGTCATAACGTATAACGACATATAGAAATACGGAATAACGTATAACGTCACAAAGTAATACGTCATAACGTATAACTTCACATAGGAATACGCCATAACGTATAACGCCATATAGTAATGCCTCATAACGTATAACGTCATATAGAATTACAGCTTAACGTATAACGTCATATAGTAATGTGTCATAACGTATCACTTCACATAGGAATACGCCATAACGTATAACGCCATATAGTAGTGCCTCATAACGTATAACGTCATATAGAATTCCGGTTTAACGTATAACGAGATATAGCAATGCGTCATAATGTATAACCCCATATAGTTATGCGTCATAACCTATAACGTCATATAGGATTACGGCATAACATATAACGTCACATAGAATTACGTCATAACGGATAACATCACATAGTAATACGTCATAACGTGTAACGTCATATAGAATTACTTCATAACGTATAACGTCACATAGTAATACGTCATTACGTATAACGTCATATAGAATTAAGGGCATAACGTATAACGTCACATAGTAATACGTCATAACGTATAACGTCATACAGTGATTCGTCATACCGTATAACGTCATATAGAATTCCGGTTTAACGTATAACGAGATATAGCAATGCGTCATAACGTATAACTACATATAGAATTGCGGAATAACGTATAACGTCTTATAATAAGGCGTCATGACGTGTATCGCCAAATCGAATTACGTCATAACGGATAACGTCACATAGTAATACGTCATAACGTGTAACGTCATATAGAATTACTTCATAACGTATAACATCATATAGTAAGGCGTCATGACGTATAACGTCATATCGAATTACGTCATAACGTGTAACGTCACATAGTAGAACTTCATAACGTATAACGTCATATAGAATTACGGTTTAACGTATAACGTCATACAGTAATGCGTCATAACGTATAACGTCATATAGTATTGCGCCATGACGTAGAACATCACATAGTAATACATCATAACGTATAACGTCATAAAGAATTACTTCATAACGTATAACGTCAAATAGTAATACGTTATAACCTATAACGTCATATAGAATTTCGGTTTAACGTATATCTCCATACAGTAATGCGTCATAACGTATAACAACATATAGAATTGCGGAATAACGTACAACATCATATAGTAAGGCGTCATGACGTATAACGTCATATCGAATTACGACATCACGTACAACATCACATAGTATTACGTCATAACGTATAACGTCATATAGAATTACTTCATAACGTATAACGTCACATAGTAATACGTCATAACGTATAACGTCATATAGAATTACGACATAACGTATAACGTCACATAGTAATACGTCATAACGTATAACGTCATATAGAATTCCGGTTTAACGTATATCTCCATACAGTAATGCGTCATAACGTATAACGACATATAGAAATACGAAATAACGTATAACGTCACATAGTAATACGTCATAACGTATAACTTCACATAGGAATACGCCATAACGTAAAACGCCATATAGTAATGCCTCATAACGTATAACGTCATATAGAATTGCGGAATAACGTATAACAACATATAGTAAGGCGTCATGACGTATAACGTCATATAGAATTACGACATAACGTATAACGTCATATAGAATTACGACATAACGTATAACGTCACATAGTAATACGTCATAACGTATAACGTCATACAGTGATTCGTCATACCGTATAACGTCATATAGAATTCCGGTTTAACGTATAACGAGATATAGCAATGCGTCATAACGTATAACTACATATAGAATTGCGGAATAACGTATAACGTCATATAATAAGGCGTCATGACGAGTATCGCCAAATCGAATTACGTCATAACGTACAACATCACATAGTATTACGTAATAACGTATAACGTCATATAGAATTACTTCATAACGTATAACGTCACAAAGTAATACGTCATAACGTGTAACGTCATATAGAATTACGGATAAACGTATAACGTCATAGTGTAATGCGTCATAACGTATAACGCCATACAGAATTACGTCATAACGGATAACGTCTCATAGTAATACGTCATAACGTATAACGCCACACAGTATTACGTAATAACGTATAACGTCATATAGAATTACGGTTTAACGTATAACGTCATATAGTAATGCGTCATAACGTATGACGCCATATTGTAATGCTCCATAACGTATAACGTCATATAGTATTGCGTCATGATGTATAACGTCATATAGAATTACGTCATGACATATAATGTCATATAGAATTACGGCATAACGTATAACGTCATATAGAATTACGACATAACGTATAACGTCACATAGTAATACGTCATAACGTATAACGTCCTATAGAAATACGGCATAACGTATAACGTAACATAGAATTACGTCATAACGTATAACGTCATATAGAATTACGACATAACGTATAACGTCACATAGTAATACGTCCTAACGTATAACGTCATATAGAATTACGGCATAACGTATAACGTAACATAGAATTACGTCATAACGGATAACGTCATATAGAATTACGGTTTAACGTATAACATCATACAGTAATGCGCCATAACGTATAACGTCATATAGTATTGCGTCATGACGTATAACATCACATAGTAATACGTCATAACGTATAACGCCATATAGTAATACGTCATAACGTATAACGCCATATAGTTATACGTCATAACGTATAACGTCACATAGAATTATGGTTTAACGTATAACGTCATAGTGTAATGCGTCATAACGTATTACGCCATATAGAATTACGACATAACGGATAACGTCTCATAGTAATACGTCATAACGTATAACGCCACACAGTATTACGTAATAACGTATAACGTCATATAGAATTACGGTTTAACGTATAACGTCATATAGTAATGCGTCATAACGTATAACGCCATATTGTAATGCGTCATAACGTATAACGCCATATAGTAATCCGTCATAACGTATAACGTCATATAGTATTGCGTCATGACGTATAACGTAGAATAGAATTACGACATAACGTACTACATCAAATAATAATACGTCATAACGTATAACGTCATATAGAATTACGACATAACGTATAGCGTCACATAGTAATACGTCATAACGTATAACGTCATAAAGAATTACTTCATAACGTATAACGTCAAATAGTAATACGTTATAACGTATAACGTCATATAGAATTACGGTTTAACGTATAACGTCATATAGTAATGCGTCGTATCGTATAACGCCTAATAGTAATGCGTCGTACCGTATAACGTCATATAGAATTCCGGTTTAACGTATAACGAGATATATCAATGCGTCATAACGTATAACGACATATAGAATTGCGGAATAACGTATAACATCATATAGAATTATTGTTTAACGTATAACGTCATACAGCAATTCCTCATAACGTATAACGTCATATAGTAATACGTCACAACGAATAACGTCATATAGAATTACTGTTAAACGTATAACGCCATTTAGAATTATGTTTTAACGTATAACGTAATATAGAATTACGGTGTAACGTATAATACCATAGCGTAATGCGTCATATCGTGTAACGTCACATAGTAATACGTCATAACGCATAACGTCATATAGAATTACGGTTTAACGTATAACGTCATACAGTAATGCATCATAACGTATAACGTCATATAGAATTACGGTTTAACGTATAACGTCACATAGCAAAACGTCATAACGTATAACGTCACATATTAAAACGTCATAACGTATAACGTCATATAGAATTACGGTTTAACATATAACGTCATACTGTAATGCTTCATAACGTATAACGTAATATAGTATTGCATCATGACGAATAACGTCGTATAGAATTACGTCATAACGGATAACGTCTTACAGTAATACGTCATAACGTAGAACGTCATATAGCTATGCGTCATAACGTATAACGCCAGATAGTAATGCGTCATAACGTATAACGCCATATAGTAATGCGTCATAACGTATAACGCAATATAGTATTGCGTCATGATGTATAACGTCATACAGAATTACGTCATAACATATAATGTCATACAGTATTGCGTCATAACGTATAACGTCATATAGTATCACGGCATAACATATAACGTCACATAGAATTACGTCATAACGGATAACGTCACATTGTAATACGTCATAACGTATAACGTCATATAGTATTACGGCATAACATATAACGTCACATAGAATTACGTCATAACGGATAACGTCACATAGTAAAACGTTATAACGTATAACGTCATATAGAATTACGGTTTAACGTATAACGCCATATAGTAATGAGTCATAACGTATAACGCCATATAGTAATACGTCATAACGTATAACGTCATATTGAATTACGTCATAACGTATAACGTCATATAGAATTTCGGTTTAACGTATAACGCCATAAAGAATTACGTCATAACGTATAACGTCACATAGTAATGCGTCATAACGTATAACGCCATATAGTAATGCGTCATAACGTATAACGCAATATAGTATTGCGTCATGATGTATAACGTCATACAGAATTACGTCATAACATATAATGTCATACAGTATTGCGTCATAACGTATAACGTCATATAGTATCACGGCATAACGTATAACGTCATATAGAATTACGGTTTAACGTATAACGTCATACAGTAATGCGTCATAACGTATAACGTCATATAGTATTGCGTCATAACGTATAACGTCGTATAGAATTACGTCATAACGGATAACGTCTTATAGTAATACGTCATAACGTATAACGTCATATAGAATTACGGTTAAACATATAACGTCATATAGAAATACGGTGAAACGTATAACGTCATATACCAATGAGTCATAACGTATAACGCCATATAGTAATACGGTATAACGTATAACGTCATTTTGAATTACTTCATAACGTATAACGTCACATAGTAATACGTCATAACGTATAAGGTCATATAGAATTTCGGTTTAACGTGTAACGACATACAGTAATGCGTCATAACGTATAACGTCATATAGTATTGCGTCATGACGTATAACGTAACATAGTAATATGTCATAACGTATAAAGCCATTTAGTAATACGTCATAACGGATACCGTCACACAGTATTACGTAATAACGTATAACGTCATATAGAATTGCGGTTTAACGTATAACGTCATATAGTAATGCGTCATAACGTATAACGCCATATAGTGATGCGTCATAACGTATAACGTCATAAAGAATTACGGTTTCACGTATAGTACCATACAGTAATGCGTCATAACGTATAACGCCATATAGTAATCAGTCATAACGTATAACGTCATATAGTATTGCGTCATGACGCATAACGTAGCATAGAATTACGACATAACGTACTACACCAAATAGTAATACGTCATAACGTATAACGTCATATAGAATTACGACATAACGTATAGCGTCACATAGTAATACGTCGTAACGTATAACGCCATATAGTAATGCGTCATACCGTATAACGTCATATAGAATTCCGGTTTAACGTATAACGTCATAGTGTAATGCGTCATAACGTATAACGCCATATAGAATTACGACATAACGGATACCGTCTCATAGTAATACGTCATAACGTATAACGCCACACAGTATTACGTAATAACGTATAACGTCATATAGAATTACGGTTTAACGTATAACGTCATATAGTAATGCGTCATAACGTATAACGCCATATTGTAATGCGTCATAACGTATAACGCCATATAGTAATCCGTCATAACGTATAACGTCATATAGTATTGCGTCATGACGTATAACGTAGAATAGAATTACGACATAACGTACTACATCAAATAGTAATACGTCATAACGTATAACGTCATATAGAATTACGACATAACATATAACGTCATATAGAATTTCGGTTTAACGTATAACGCCATATAGCAATACGTCATAACGTATAACGTTATATAGTAATACGTCATAACGTATAACGTCATATAGAATTATTGTTTATCGTATAACGTCATACAGCAATTCCTCATATCGTATAACGTCACATAGTAATACGTCACAACGAATAACGTCATATAGAATTACGGTTAAACATACAACGCCATATAGAAATACGGTGAAACGTATAACGCCATATAGAGTTACGGTTTAATGTATAACGTCATACAGTAATGCGTCATAACGTATAACGTCATATAGTATTGCGTCATGACGTATAACGTCACATAGTAATACGTCATAACGTATAACGCCACACAGTATTACGTAGTAACGTATAACGTCATATAGAATTACGGTTTAACGTATAACGCCATATAGTAATGCGTCATAACGTGTAACGTCACATAGTAGTACGTCATAACTCATAACGTCATATAGAATTACGGTTTAACGTATAACGCCATATAGTAATGAGTCATAACGTATAACGCCATATTGTAATGCGTCATAACGTATAACGTCATATAGTATTGCGTCATGACATATAACGTCATATAGAAATACGGTGAAACGTATAACGCCATATAGAGTTACGTTTTAACGTATAACCTTATATAGCATTACGGTTTAACGTATAACGTCATACAGTAATTCGTCATAACGTAAAACGTCATATCGAATTACGGTATAACGTATAACGTCACATAGTAATACGTCATTACGTATAACATCATATAGAATTTTGGTTTAACGTATAACGCCATATAGCAATGCGTCATAACGTGTAACGTCACTTAGTAATACGTCATAACGTATAACGTCATATAGAAATATTGTTTAACGTATAACGTCATACAGTAATTCCGCATAACGTATAACGTCATACAGTAATTCCGCATAACGTATAACGTCATACAGAATTACGTCATAACGAATAACGTCATATAGAAATACGGTGAAACGTATAACGTCATACAGTAATGCGTCATAACGTATAACGTCATATAGTATTGCGTCATGACGTATAACATCACATAGTAATACGTCATAACGAATAACGTCATAAAGAATTACGGTTTAACGTATAACGCCATATAGCAATGCGTCATAACGTGTAACGTCACTTAGTAATACGGCATAAAGTATAACGTCATATAGAATTACGACATAACGTATAACGTCACATAGTAATACGTCATAACGTATAACGTCATATAGAATCCCGGTTTAACGTATAACACCATACAGTAATGCATCATAACGTATAACGACATATAGTATTGCGTCATGACGTATAACGTAACATAGTAATACGTCATAACGTATAACGCCATATAGTAATACGTCATAACGTATAACGTCATATAGAATTATTGTTTAACGTATAACGTCATAGTGTAACGCGTCATAACGTGTAACGCCATATCGAATTACGTCATAACATATAACGTCATATAGAATTACGACATAACGTATAACGTCATAAAGAATTACTTCATAACGTATAACGTCAAATAGTAATACGTTATAACGTATAATGTCATATAGAATTTCGGTTTAACGTATAACGCCATATAGCAATGCGTCATAACGTATAACGTAACATAGTAATACGTCATAACGTATAACGTCATGTAGAATTGTTGTTTAACATATAACGTCATACAGTAATTCCTCGTAACGTATAACGTAACATAGTAATACGTCACAACGAATAACGTCATATAGAATTACAGTTTAACGTATAACGTCATATAGTAATGCGTCATAACGTATAACGCCATATAGAATTATTGTTTAACGTATAACGTCATAGTGTAATGCGTCATAACGTATAACGCCATATCGAATTACGTCATAACATATAACGTCATATAGAAATTCGGTTAAACGTATAACGCCATATAGCTGTGCGTCATAACGTATAACGTAACATAGTAATACGTCATAACGTATAACGTCATGTAGAATTGTTGTTTAACGTATAATGTCATACAGTAATTCCTCATAACGTATAACGTCACATAGTAATACGTCACAACGAATAACGTCATATAGAATTACGGTTTCACATATAACGTCATATAGTAATGCGTCATAACGTATAATGTCATATAGAATTTCGGTTAAACGTATAACGCCATATAGCTGTGCGTCATAACGTATAACGTAACATAGTAATACGTCATAACGTATAACGTCATGTAGAATTGTTGTTTAACGTATAACGTCATACAGTAATTCCTCATAACGTATAACGTCACATAGTAATACGTCACAACGAATAACGTCATATAGAATTACGGTTTAACGTATAACGTCATATAGTAATGCGTCATAACGTATAACGCCATATTGTAATGCGTCATAACGTATAACGCCATATAGTATTGCTTCATGACGTATAACATCACATAGTAATACGTCATAACGTATAACGTCATAAAGAATTACTTCATAACGTATAACGTCAAATAGTAATACGTTATAACGTGTAATGTCATTTGGAATTTCGGTTTAACTTATAACGCCATATAGCAATGCGTCATAACGTATAACGTAACATAGTAATACGTCATAACGTATAACGTCATGTAGAATTGTTGTTTAACGTATAACGTCATACAGTAATTCCTCATAACGTATAACGTCACATAGTAATACGTCACAACGAATAACGTCATATAGAATTACGGTTTAACGTATAACGTCATATAGTAGTGCGTCATAACGTATAACGCCATATTGTAATGCGTCATAACGTATAACGTCATATAGTATTGCGTCATGATGTATAACGTCATATAGAATTACGTCATGACATATAATGTCATATAGAATTACGGCATAATGTATAACGTCACATAGTAATACGTGATAACGTATAACGTCATATAGCATTACGGTTTGATGTATAACGTCATACAGTAATTCGTCATAACGTAAAACGCCATATAGTAATGCGTCATAACGTATAACGTCATATAGAATTACGGTTTCACGTATAACACCATACAGTAGTGCGTCATAACGTATAACGTTACATAGTAATACGTCATAACGTATAACGTCACATAGTAATACGTCATAACGTATAATGTCATATAGAATTATTGTTTAACGTATAACGTCATAGTGTAATGCGTCATAACGTATAACGCCATATCGAATTACGTCATAACATATAACGTCATATAGAATTGCGGTTTATCGTATAACGCCATATAGCAATGCGTCATAACGTATAACGTAACATAGTAATACGTCATAACGTATAACGTCATATAGCATTACGGTTTGATGTATAACGCCATACAGCAATTCCTCATATCGTATAACGTCACATAGTAATACGTCACAACGAATAACGTCATATAGAATTACGGATAAACATATAACGCCATATAGAAATACGGTGAAACGTATAACGCCATATAGAGTTACGGTTTAATGTATAACGTCATACAGTAATGCGTCATAACGTATAACGCCATATCGAATTACGTCATAACATATAACGTCATATAGTATTGCGTCATGATGTATAACGTCATATAGAATTACGTCATGACATATAATGTCATATAGAATTACGGCATAATGTATAACGTCACATAGTAATACGTGATAACGTATAACGTCATATAGCATTACGGTTTGATGTATAACGCCATACAGCAATTCCTCATATCGTATAACGTCACATAGTAATACGTCACAACGAATAACGTCATATAGAATTACGGATAAACATATAACGCCATATAGAAATACGGTGAAACGTATAACGCCATATAGAGTTACGGTTTAACGTATAACGTTATACAGTAATGCATCATAACGTATAACGCCATATAGTAATCCGTCATAACGTATAACGTCATATAGTATTGCGTCATGACGTATAACGTCGTATAGAATTAGGACATAAAGCATTGCATCAAATAGTAATACGTCATAAAGTATAACGTCATATAGAATTACGACATAACGTATAACGTCACATAGTAATAGGTCACAACGAATAACGTCATATAGATTTACGGTTAAACATACAACGCCATATAGAAATACGGTGAAACGTATAACGCCATATAGAGTTACGGTTTAATGTATAACGTCATACAGTAATGCGTCATAACGTATAACGTCATATAGTATTGCGTCATGACGTATAACGTAACATAGTAATACGTCATAACGTATAACGCCATATAGTAATACGTCATAACGGATAACGTCATATAGTATTGCGTCATGACGTATAACGTAGAATAAAATTACGACATAACGTACTACATCAAATAGTAATACGTCATAACGTATAACGTCGTATGGAATTAGGACATAAAGTATTGCATCAAATAGTAATACGGCATAAAGTATAACGTCATATAGAATTACGACATAACGTATAACGTCACATAGTAATACGTCATAACGTATAACGTCATATAGAACTCCGGTTTAACGTATAAAACACTACAGTAATGCGTCATAACGTATAACGACATATAGTATTGCGTCATGACGTATAACGTAACATAGTAATACGTCATAACGTATAACGCCATATAGTAATACGTCATAACGTATACGTCATATAGAATTATTGTTTAACGTATAACGTCATAGTGTAACGCGTCATAACGTGTAACGCCATATCGAATGACGTCATAACATATAACGTCATATAGAATTACGACATAACGTATAACGTCACATAGTAATACGTCATAACGTATAACGTCATATAGAATTCCGGTTTAACGTATAACACCATACAGTAATGCGTCATAACGTATAACGACATATCGAAATACGGAATAACGTATAACGTCACATAGTAATACGTCATGACGTATAACGTCACATAGGAATACGCCATAACGTATAACGTCACATAGTAGAACTTCATAACGTATAACGTCATATAGAATTACGGTTTAACGTATAACGTCATACAGTAATGCGTCATAACGTATAACGTCATAAGGAATTACTTCATAACGTATAACGTCAAATAGTAATACGTTATAACGTATAATGTCATTTAGAATTTCGGTTTATCGTATAACGCCATATAGCAATGCGTCATAACGTATAACGTAACATAGTAATACGTCATAACGTATAACGTCATGTAGAATTGTTGTGTAACGTATAACGTCATGCAGTAATTCCTCATAACGTATAACGTCACATAGTAATACGTCACAACGAATAACGTCATATAAAATTACGGTTAAACATACAACGCCATATAGAAATACGGTGAAACGTATAACGCCATATAGAGTTACGGTTTAATGTATAACGTCATACAGTAATGCGTCATAACGTATAACGTCATATAGTATTGCGTCATGACGTATAACGTAACATAGTAATACGTCATAACGTATAACGCCATATGGTAATACTTCATAACGGATAACCTCACACAGTATTACGTAATAACGTATAACGTCATATAGAATTGCGGTTTAACGTATAACGTCATATAGTAATGCGTCATAACGTAAAACGCCATATAGTAATGCGTCATAACGTATAACGCCATATAGTAATGCGTCATAACGTATAACGTCATATAGAATTACGGTTTAACGTATAACGTCATACAGTAATGCGTCATAACGTATAACGTCATATAGTATTGCGTCATTACGTATAACATCACATAGTAATACGTCATAACGTATAACGTCATAAAGAATTACTTCATAACGTATAACGTCATATAGTAATGCGTCATAACGTATAATGTCATATAGAATTTCGGTTTAACGTATAACGCCATATAGCAATGCGTCATAACGTATAACGTAACATAGTAATACGTCATAACGTATAACGTCATGTAGAATTGTTGTTTAACGTATAACGTCATACAGTAATTCCTCATAACGTATAACGTCACATAGTGATACGTCACAACGAATAACGTCATATAGAATTACGGTTTAACGTATAACGTCATATAGTAATGCGTCATAACGTATAACGCCATATTGTAATGCGTCAACACGTATAACGTCATATAGTATTGCGTCATGATGTATAACGTCATATAGAATTACGTCATGACATATAATGTCATATAGAATTACGGCATAATGTATAACGTCACATAGTAATACGTGATAACGTATAACGTCATACAGCATTACGGTTTGATGTATAACGTCATACAGTAATTCGTCATAACGTAAAACGCCTTATAGTAATGCGTCATATCGTATAACGTCATATAGAATTACGGTTTCACGTATAACACCATACAGTAGTGCGTCATAACGTATAACGCCATATAGTAATCCGTCATAACGTATAACGTCACATAGTAATACGTCATAACGTATAACGTCATATAGAGTTACGGTGTAATGTATAACGTCATACAGTAATGCGTCATAACGTATAACGTCATATAGTATTGCGTCATGACGTATAACGTATCATAGTAATACGTCATAACGTATAACGCCATATGGTAATACTTCATAACGGATAACGTCACACAGTATTACGTAATAACGTATAACGTCATATAGAATTGCGGTTGAACGTATAACGTCATATAGTAATGCGTCATAACGTATAACGCCATATAGTAATGCGTCATAACGTATAACGCCATATAGTAATGCGTCATAACGTATAACGTCATATAGAATTACGGTTTCACGTATAACACCATACAGTAATGCGTCATAACGTATAACGCCATATAGTAATCCGTCATAACGTATAACGTCATATAGTATTGCGTCATGACGTATAACGTAGAATAAAATTACGACATAACGTACTACATCAAATAGTAATACGTCATAACGTATAACGTCGTATAGAATTAGGACATAAAGTATTGCATCAAATAGTAATACGGCATAAAGTATAACGTCATATAGAATTACGACATAACGTATAACGTCACATAGTAATACGTCATAACGTATAACGTCATATAGAATTCCGGTTTAACGTATAACACCATACAGTAATGCATCATAACGTATAACGACATATAGTATTGCGTCATGACGTATAACGTAACATAGTAATACGTCATAACGTATAACGCCATATAGTAATACGTCATAACGTATAACGTCATATAGAATTATTGTTTAACGTATAACGTCATAGTGTAACGCGTCATAACGTATAACGCCATATCGAATTACGTCATAACATATAACGTCGTATAGAATTACGACATAACGTATAACGTCATAAAGAATTACTTCATAACGTATAACGTCAAATAGTAATACGTTATAACGTATAATGTCATATAGAATTTCGGTTTAACGTATAACGCCATATAGCAATGCGTCATAACGTATAACGTAACATAGTAATACGTCATAACGTATAACGTCATGTAGAATTGTTGTTTAACATATAACGTCATACAGTAATTCCTCGTAACGTATAACGTAACATAGTAATACGTCACAACGAATAACGTCATATAGAATTACAGTTTAACGTATAACGTCATATCGTAATGCGTCATAACGTATAACGCCATATAGAATTATTGTCTAACGTATAACGTCATAGTGTAATGCGTCATAACGTATAACGCCATATCGAATTACGTCATAACATATAACGTCATATAGAATTTCGGTTTAACGTATAACGCCATATAGCAGTGCGTCATAACGTATAACGTAACATAGTAATACGTCATAACGTATAACGTCATGTAGAATTGTTGTTTAACGAATAATGTCATACAGTAATTCCTCATAACGTATAACGTCACATAGTAATACGTCACAACGAATAACGTCATATAGAATTACGGTTTCACGTATAATGTCATATAGTAATGCGTCATAACGTATAATGTCATATAGAATTTCGGTTTAACGTATAACGCCATATAGCAATGCGTCATAACGTATAACGTAACATAGTAATACGTCATAACGTATAACGTCATGTAGAATTGTTGTTTAACGTATAACGTCATACAGTAATTCCTCATAACGTATAACGTCACATAGTAATACGTCACAACGAATAACGTCATATAGAATTACGGTTTAACGTATAACGTCATATAGTAATGCGTCATAACGTATAACGCCATATTGTAATGCGTCATAACGTATAACGCCATATAGTATTGCTTCATGACGTATAACATCACATAGTAATACGTCATAACGTATAACGTCATAAAGAATTACTTCATAACGTATAACGTCAAATAGTAATACGTTATAACGTGTAATGTCATTTAGAATTTCGGTTTAACGTATAACGCCATATAGCAATGCGTCATAACGTATAACGTAACATAGTAATACGTCATAACGTATAACGTCATGTAGAATTGTTGTTTAACGTATAACGTCATACAGTAATTCCTCATAACGTATAACGTCACATAGTAATACGTCACAACGAATAACGTCATATAGAATTACGGTTTAACGTATAACGTCATATAGTAATGCGTCATAACGTATAACGCCATATTGTAATGCGTCATAACGTATAACGCCATATAGTATTGCTTCATGACGTATAACATCACATAGTAATACGTCATAACGTATAACGTCATAAAGAATTACTTCATAACGTATAACGTCAAATAGTAATACGTTATAACGTGTAATGTCATTTAGAATTTCGGTTTAACGTATAACGCCATATAGCAATGCGTCATAACGTATAACGTAACATAGTAATACGTCATAACGTATAACGTCATGTAGAATTGTTGTTTAACGTATAACGTCATACAGTAATTCCTCATAACGTATAACGTCACATAGTAATACGTCACAACGAATAACGTCATATAGAATTACGGTTTAACGTATAACGTCATATAGTAATGCGTCATAACGTATAACGCCATATTGTAATGCGTCATAACGTATAACGTCATATAGTATTGCGTCATGATGTATAACGTCATATAGAATTACGTCATGACATATAATGTCATATAGAATTACGGCATAATGTATAACGTCACATAGTAATACGTGATAACGTATAACGTCATATAGCATTACGGTTTGATGTATAACGTCATACAGTAATTCGTCATAACGTAAAACGCCATATAGTAATGCGTCATAACGTATAACGTCATACAGAATTACGGTTTCACGTATAACACCATACAGTAGGGCGTCATAACGTATAACGTTACATAGTAATACGTCATAACGTATAACGTCACATAGTAATACGTCATAACGTATAATGTCATATAGAATTATTGTTTAACGTATAACGTCATAGTGTAATGCGTCATAACGTATAACGCCATATCGAATTACGTCATAACATATAACGTCATATAGAATTGCGGTTTATCGTATAACGCCATATAGCAATGCGTCATAACGTATAACGTTACATAGTAATACGTCATAACGTATAACGTCATATAGAATTATTGTTTATCGTATAACGCCATACAGCAATTCCTCATATCGTATAACGTCACATAGTAATACGTCACAACGAATAACGTCATATAGAATTACGGATAAACATATAACGCCATATAGAAATACGGTGAAACGTATAACGCCATATAGAGTTACGGTTTAACGTATAACGTTATACAGTAATGCGTCATAACGTATAACGCCATATTGTAATGCGTCATAACGTATAACGCCATATAGTATTGCTTCATGACGTATAACATCACATAGTAATACGTCATAACGTATAACGTCATAAAGAATTACTTCATAACGTATAACGTCAAATAGTAATACGTTATAACGTGTAATGTCATTTAGAATTTCGGTTTAACGTATAACGCCATATAGCAATGCGTCATAACGTATAACGTAACATAGTAATACGTCATAACGTATAACGTCATGTAGAATTGTTGTTTAACGTATAACGTCATACAGTAATTCCTCATAACGTATAACGTCACATAGTAATACGTCACAACGAATAACGTCATATAGAATTACAGTTTAACGTATAACGTCATATAGTAATGCGTCATAACGTATAACGCCATATTGTAATGCGTCATAACGTATAACGTCATATAGTATTGCGTCATGATGTATAACGTCATATAGAATTACGTCATGACATATAATGTCATATAGAATTACGGCATAATGTATAACGTCACATAGTAATACGTGATAACGTATAACGTCATATAGCATTACGGTTTGATGTATAACGTCATACAGTAATTCGTCATAACGTAAAACGCCATATAGTAATGCGTCATAACGTATAACGTCATACAGAATTACGGTTTCACGTATAACACCATACAGTAGTGCGTCATAACGTATAACGTTACATAGTAATACGTCATAACGTATAACGTCACATAGTAATACGTCATAACGTATAATGTCATATAGAATTATTGTTTAACGTATAACGTCATAGTGTAATGCGTCATAACGTATAACGCCATATCGAATTACGTCATAACATATAACGTCATATAGAATTGCGGTTTATCGTATAACGCCATATAGCAATGCGTCATAACGTATAACGTTACATAGTAATACGTCATAACGTATAACGTCATATAGAATTATTGTTTATCGTATAACGCCATACAGCAATTCCTCATATCGTATAACGTCACATAGTAATACGTCACAACGAATAACGTCATATAGAATTACGGATAAACATATAACGCCATATAGAAATACGGTGAAACGTATAACGCCATATAGAGTTACGGTTTAACGTATAACGTTATACAGTAATGCGTCATAACGTATAACGCCATATAGTAATCCGTCATAACGTATAACGTCATATAGTATTGCGTCATGACGTATAACGTAGAATAAAAATACGACATAACGTACTACATCAAATTGTAATACGTCATAACGTATAACGTCGTATAGAATTAGGACATAAAGTATTGCATCAAATAGTAATACGTCATAAAGTATAACGTCATATAGAATTACGACATAACGTATAACGTCATATAGAATTCCGGTTTAACGTATAACACCATACAGTAATGCGTCATAACGAATAACGACATATAGAAATACGGAATAACGTATAACGTCACATAGTAATACGTCATAACGTATAACGTCACTTAGGAATACGCCATAAAGTATAACGCCATATAGTAATGCCTCATAATGTATAACGTCATATAGAATTTCGGTTTAACGTATAACGCCCGATAGCAATGCGTCATAACGTATAACGTCACATAGTAATACGTCATAAAGTATAACGTCATATAGAATTATTGTTTAACGTATAACGTCATAGTGTAATGCGTCATAACGTATAACGCCATATCGAATTACGTCATAACATCTAACGTCATATAGAATTTCGGTTTAACGTATAACGCCATATAGCAATACGTCATAACGTATAACGTTACATAGTAATACGTCATAACGTATAACGTCATATAGAATTATTGTTTATCGTATAACGTCATACAGCAATTCCTCATATCGTATAACGTCACATAGTAATACGTCACAACGAATAACGTCATATAGAATTACGGTTAAACATACAACGCCATATAGAAATACGGTGAAACGTATAACGCCATATAGAGTTACGGTTTAATGTATAACGTCATACAGTAATGCGTCATAACGTATAACGTCATATAGTATTGCGTCATGACGTATAACGTAACATAGTAATACGTCATAACGTATAACGCCATATAGTAATACGTCATAACGGATAACGTCACACAGTATTACGTAATAACGTATAACGTCATATAGAATTGCGGTTTAACGTATAACGTCATATAGTAATGCGTCATAACGTATAACGCCATATAGTAATGCGTCATAACGTATAACGTCATATAGAACTACGGTTTCACGTATAACACCATACAGTAATGCGTCATAACGTATAACGCCATATAGTAATCCGTCATAACGTATAACGTCATATAGTATTGCGTCATGACGTATAACGTAGAATAAAATTACGACATAACGTACTACATCAAATAGTAATACGTCATAACGTATAACGTCGTATGGAATTAGGACATAAAGTATTGCATCAAATAGTAATACGGCATAAAGTATAACGTCATATAGAATTACGACATAACGTATAACGTCACATAGTAATACGTCATAACTTATAACGTCATATTGAATTCCGGTTTAACGTATAAAACACTACAGTAATGCGTCATAACGTATAACGACATATAGTATTGCGTCATGACGTATAACGTAACATAGTAATACGTCATAACGTATAACGCCATATAGTAATACGTCATAACGTATAACGTCATATAGAATTATTGTTTAACGTATAACGTCATAGTGTAACGCGTCATAACGTATAACGCCATATCGAATTACGTCATAACATATAACGTCATATAGAATTACGACATAACGTATAACGTCACATAGTAATACGTCATAACGTATAACGTCATATAGAATTCCGGTTTAACGTATAACACCATACAGTAATGCGTCATAACGTATAACGACATATAGAAATACGGAATAACGTATAACGTCACATAGTAATACGTCATAACGTATAACGTCACATAGGAATACGCCATAACGTATAACGTCACATAGTAGAACTTCATAACGTATAACGTCATATAGAATTACGGTTTAACGTATAACGTCATACAGTAATGCGTCATAACGTATAACGTCATATAGTATTGCGTCATTACGTATAACATCACATAGTAATACGTCATAACGTATAACGTCATAAAGAATTACTTCATAACGTATAACGTCATATAGTAATGCGTCATAACGTATAATGTCATATAGAATTTCGGTTTAACGTATAACGCCATATAGCAATGCGTCATAACGTATAACGTAACATAGTAATACGTCATAACGTATAACGTCATGTAGAATTGTTGTTTAACGTATAACGTCATACAGTAATTCCTCATAACGTATAACGTCACATAGTAATACGTCACAACGAATAACGTCATATAGAATTACGGTTTAACGTATAACGTCATATAGTAAAGCGTCATAACGTATAACGCCATATTGTAATGCGTCATAACGTATAACGCCATATAGTATTGCGTCATGACGTATAACATCACATAGTAATACGTCATAACGTATAACGTCATAAAGAATTACTTCATAACGTATAACGTCAAATAGTAATACGTTATAACGTATAGTGTCATTTAGAATTTCGGTTTATCGTATAACGCCATATAGCAATGCTTCATAACGTATAACGTCACATAGTAATACGTCACAACGAATAACGTCATATAGAATTACGGTTTAACGTATAACGTCATATAGTAATGCGTCATAACGTATAACGCCATATTGTAATGCGTCAACACGTATAACGTCATATAGTACTGCGTCATGATGTATAACGTCATATAGAATTACGTCATGACATATAATGTCATATAGAATTACGGCATAATGTATAACGTCACATAGTAATACGTGATAACGTATAACGTCATATAGCATTACGGTTTGATGTATAACGTCATACAGTAATTCGTCATAACGTAAAACGCCATATAGTAATGCGTCATAACTTATAACGTCATATAGAATTACGGTTTCACGTATAACACCATACAGCAGTGCGTCATAACGTATAACGCCATATAGTAATCCGTCATAACGTATAACGTCACATAGTAATACGTCATAACGTATAACGTCATATAGAATTATTGTTTAACGTATAACGTCATAGTGTAATGCGTCATAACGTATAACGCCATATCGAATTACGTCATAACATATAATGTCATTTAGAATTTCGGTTTAACGTATAACGCCATATAGCAATGCGTCATAACGTATAACGTAACATAGTAATACGTCATAACGTATAACGTCATGTAGAATTGTTGTTTAACGTATAACGTCATACAGTAATTCCTCATAACGTATAACGTCACATAGTAATACGTCACAACGAATAACGTCATATAGAATTACGGTTTAACGTATAACGTCATATAGTAATGCGTCATAACGTATAACGCCATATTGTAATGCGTCATAACGTATAACGTCATATAGTATTGCGTCATGATGTATAATGTCATATAGAATTACGGCATAATGTATAACGTCACATAGAAATACGTGATAACGTATAACGTCATATAGCATTACGGTTTGATGTATAACGTCATACAGTAATTCGTCATAACGTAAAACGCCATATAGTAATGCGTCATAACGTATAACGTCATATAGAATTACGGTTTCACGTATAACACCATACAGTAGTGCGTCATAACGTATAACGTTACATAGTAATACGTCATAACGTATAACGTCACATAGTAATACGTCATAACGTATAATGTCATATAGAATTATTGTTTAACGTATAACGTCATAGTGTAATGCGTCATAACGTATAACGCCATATCGAATTACGTCATAACATATAACGTCATATAGAATTACGGTTAAACATACAACGCAATATAGAAATACGGTGAAACGTATAACGCCATATAGAGTTACGGTTTAATGTATAACGTCATACAGTAATGCGTCATAACGTATAACGTCATATAGTATTGCGTCATGACGTATAACGTAACATAGTAATACGTCATAACGTATAACGTCATATAGAATTATTGTTTATCGTATAACGCCATACAGCAATTCCTCATATCGTATAACGTCACATAGTAATACGTCACAACGAATAACGTCATATAGAATTACGGATAAACATATAACGCCATATAGAAATACGGTGAAACGTATAACGCCATATAGAGTTACGGTTTAACGTATAACGTTATACAGTAATGCGTCATAACGTATAACGCCATATAGTAATCCGTCATAACGTATAACGTCACTTAGGAATACGCCATAAAGTATAACGTCACTTAGGAATACGCCATAAAGTATAACGCCATATAGTAATGCCTCATAATGTATAACGTCATATAGAATTTCGGTTTAACGTATAACGCCAGATAGCAATGCGTCATAACGTATAACGTCACATAGTAATACGTCATAAAGTATAACGTCATATAGAATTATTGTTTAACGTATAACGTCATAGTGTAATGCGTCATAACGTATAACGCCATATCGAATTACGTCATAACATATAACGTCATATAGAATTACGGTTAAACATACAACGCAATATAGAAATACGGTGAAACGTATAACGCCATATAGAGTTACGGTTTAATGTATAACGTCATACAGTAATGCGTCATAACGTATAACGTCATATAGTATTGCGTCATGACGTATAACGTAACATAGTAATACGTCATAACGTATAACGCCATATAGTAATACGTCATAACGGATAACGTCACACAGTATTACGTAATAACGTATAACGTCATATAGAATTGCGGTTTAACGTATAACGTCATATAGTAATGCGTCATAACGTATAACGCCATATAGTAATGCGTCATAACGTATAACGTCATATAGAATTACGGTTTCACGTATAACACCATACAGTAGTGCGTCATAACGTATAACGCCATATAGTAATCCGTCATAACGTATAACGTCACATAGTAATACGTCATAACGTATAGCGTCGTATAGAATTATTGTTTAACGTATAACGTCATAGTGTAATGCGTCATAACGTATAACGCCATATCGAATTACGTCATAACATATAACGTCATATAGAATTTCGGTTTAACGTATAACGCCATATAGTAATGCGTCATAACGTATAACGCCATATTGTAATGCGTCATAACGTATAACGTCATATAGTATTGCGTCATGATGTATAACGTCATATAGAATTACGTCATGACATATAATGTCATATAGAATTACGGCATAATGTATAACGTCACATAGTAATACGTGATAACGTATAACGTCATATAGCATTACGGTTTGATGTATAACGTCATACAGTAATTCGTCATAACGTAAAACGCCATATAGTAATGCGTCATAACGTATAACGTCATATAGAATTACGGTTTCACGTATAACACCATACAGTAGTGCGTCATAACGTATAACGCCATATAGTAATCCGTCATAACGTATAACGTCACATAGTAATACGTCATAACGTATAGCGTCGTATAGAATTATTGTTTAACGTATAACGTCATAGTGTAATGCGTCATAACGTATAACGCCATATCGAATTACGTCATAACATATAACGTCATATAGAATTTCGGTTTAACGTATAACGCCATATAGCAGTGCGTCATAACGTATAACGTAACATAGTAATACGTCTTAACGTATAACGTCATGTAGAATTGTTGTTTAACGTATAACGTCATACAGTAATTCCTCATAACGTATAACGTCACATAGTAATACGTCACAACGAATAACGTCATATAAAATTACGACATAACGTATAACGTCACATAGTAATAGGTCATAACGTATAACGTCATATAGAATTCCGGTTTAACGTATAACACCATACAGTAATGCGTCATAACGTAAAAAGTCATATCGAATTACGGTATAACGTATAACGTCACATAGTAATACGTCATAATGTATAACGTCATATAGAAATACGTCATAACGTATAACGTCACATAGTAATACGTCATAACGTATTACATCATATAGAATTTCGGTTTAACGTAACACGCCATATAGCAATGCGTCATAACGTATAACGACATATAGAATTGCGGAATAACGTATAACATCATATAGTAAGGCGTCATGACGTATAACGTCATATCGAATTACGACATCACGTACAACATCACATAGTATTACGTCATAACGTATAACGTCATATAGAATTACTTCATAACGTATAACGTCACATAGTAATACGTCATAACGTATAACGTCATATAGAATTACGACATAACGTATAACGTCACATAGTAATACGTCATAACGTATAACGTCATATAGAATTCCTGTTTAACGTATATCTCCATACAGTAATGCGTCATAACGTATAACGACATATAGAAATACGGAATAACGTATAACGTCACAAAGTAATACGTCATAACGTATAACTTCACATAGGAATACGCCATAACGTATAACGCCATATAGTAATGCCTCATAACGTATAACGTCATATAGAATTACAGCTTAACGTATAACGTCATATAGTAATGTGTCATAACGTATCACTTCACATAGGAATACGCCATAACGTATAACGCCATATAGTAGTGCCTCATAACGTATAACGTCATATAGAATTCCGGTTTAACGTATAACGAGATATAGCAATGCGTCATAATGTATAACCCCATATAGTTATGCGTCATAACCTATAACGTCATATAGGATTACGGCATAACATATAACGTCACATAGAATTACGTCATAACGGATAACATCACATAGTAATACGTCATAACGTGTAACGTCATATAGAATTACTTCATAACGTATAACGTCACATAGTAATACGTCATTACGTATAACGTCATATAGAATTAGGGCATAACGTATAACGTCACATAGTAATACGTCATAACGTATAACGTCATACAGTAATGCATCATAACGTATAACGTCATATAGAATTACGGTTTAACGTATAACGTCACATAGCAAAACGTCATAACGTATAACGTCACATATTAAAACGTCATAACGTATAACGTCATATAGAATTACGGTTTAACATATAACGTCATACTGTAATGCTTCATAACGTATATCGACATATAGTATTGCGTCATGACGAATAACGTCGTATAGAATTACGTCATAACGGATAACGTCTTACAGTAATACGTCATAACGTAGAACGTCATATAGCTATGCGTCATAACGTATAACGCCATATAGTAATGCGTCATAACGTATAACGCCATATAGTAATGCGTCATAACGTATAACGCAATATAGTATTGCGTCATGATGTATAACGTCATACAGAATTACGTCATAACATATAATGTCATATAGTATTGCGTCATAACGTATAACGTCATATAGTATCACGGCATAACATATAACGTCACATAGAATTACGTCATAACGGATAACGTCACATTGTAATACGTCATAACGTATAACGTCATATAGTATTACGGCATAACATATAACGTCACATAGAATTACGTCATAACGGATAACGTCACATAGTAAAACTTTATAACGTATAACGTCATATAGAATTACGGTTTAACGTATAACGCCATATAGTAATGAGTCATAACGTATAACGCCATATAGTAATACGTCATAACGTATAACGTCATATTGAATTACGTCATAACGTATAACGTCATATAGCTATGCGTCATAACGTATAACGCCATATAGTAATGCGTCATAACGTATAACGCCATATAGTAATGCGTCATAACGTATAACGCAATATAGTATTGCGTCATGATGTATAACGCCATAAAGAATTACGTCATAACGTATAACGTCACATAGAATAACGTCATTACGTATAACGTCATATAGAATTACGGTTTAACGTATAACGTCATACAGTAATGCGTCATAACGTATAACGTCATATAGTATTGCGTCATAACGTATAACGTCGTATAGAATTACGTCATAACGGATAACGTCTTATAGTAATACGTCATAACGTATAACGTCATATAGAAATGCGTCATAACGTATGACGCCATATAGTAATGCGTCATAACGTATAACGCCATATAGTAATGCGTCATAACGTATAACGCCATATAGTATTGCGTCATGATGTATAGCGTCATATAGAACTAAGTCATAACATACAAGGTCATATAGAATTACGGCATAACGTATAACGTCATATAGTAATGCGTCATAACGTATAACGTCACATAGAATTACGGCATAATATATAACGTCACATAGAATTCCGTCATAACGGATAACGTCACATAGTAAAACGTTATAACGCATATCGTCATATAGAATTACGGTTAAACGTATAACGTCATATAGTAATGACTCATAACTTATAACGCCATATAGTAATACGGCATAACGTATAACGTCATTTTGAATTACTTCATAACGTATAACGTCACATAGTAATACGTCATAACGTATAAGGTCATATAGAATTTCGGTTTAACGTATAACGCCAGATAGCAATGCGTCATAACGTATAACGTCACATAGTAATACGTCATAACGTATAACGTCATATAGAATTATTGTTTATCGTATAACGTCATACAGCAATTCCTCATATCGTATAACGTCACATAGTAATACGTCACAACGAATAACGTCATATAGAATTACGGTTAAACATATAACGCCATATAGAAATACGGTGAAACGTATAACGTCATATACCAATGAGTCATAACGTATAACGCCATATAGTAATACGGTATAACGTATAACGTCATTTTGAATTACTTCATAACGTATAACGTCACATAGTAATACGTCATAACGTATAAGGTCATATAGAATTTCGGTTTAACGTGTAACGACATACAGTAATGCGTCATAACGTATAACGTCATATAGTAATACGTCACAACGAATAACGCCATATAGAATTACGGTTTAACGTATAACGTCATACAGTAATGCATCATAACGTATAACGTCATATAGAATTACGGTTTAACGTATAACGTCATACAGTAATGCATCATAACGTATAACGTCATATAGAATTACGGTTTAACGTATAACGTCACATAGCAAAACGTCATAACGTATAACGTCACATATTAAAACGTCATAACGTATAACGTCATATAGAATTACGGTTTAACATATAACGTCATACCGTAATGCTTCATAACGTATAACGTAATATAGTATTGCGTCATGACGAATAACGTCGTATAGAATTACGTCATAACGGATAACGTCTTACAGTAATACGTCATAACGTAGAACGTCATATAGCTATGCGTCATAACGTATAACGCCAGATAGTAATGCGTCATAACGTATAACGCCATATAGTAATGCGTCATAACGTATAACGCAATATAGTATTGCGTCATGATGTATAACGTCATACAGAATTACGTCATAACATATAATGTCATATAGTATTGCGTCATAACGTATAACGTCATATAGTATCACGGCATAACATATAACGTCACATAGAATTACGTCATAACGGATAACGTCACATTGTAATACGTCATAACGTATAACGTCATATAGTATTACGGCATAACATATAACGTCACATAGAATTACGTCATACCGGATAACGTCACATAGTAAAACGTTATAACGTATAACGTCATATAGAATTACGGTTTAACGTATAACGCCATATAGTAATGAGTCATAACGTATAACGCCATATAGTAATACGTCATAACGTATAACGTCATATTGAATTACGTCATAACGTATAACGTCATATAGAATTTCGGTTTAACGTATAACGCCATAAAGAATTACGTCATAACGTATAACGTCATATAGTATAACGTCATAACGTATAACGTCATATAGAATTACGGTTTAACGTATAACGTCATACAGTAATGCGTCATAACGTATAACGTCATATAGTATTGCGTCATAACGTATAACGTCGTATAGAATTACGTCATAACGGATAACGTCTTATAGTAATACGTCATAACGTATAACGTCATATAGAATTCCTGTTTAACGTATATCTCCATACAGTAATGCGTCATAACGTATAACGACATATAGAAATACGGAATAACGTATAACGTCACAAAGTAATACGTCATAACGTATAACTTCACATAGGAATACGCCATAACGTATAACGCCATATAGTAATGCCTCATAACGTATAACGTCATATAGAATTACAGCTTAACGTATAACGTCATATAGTAATGTGTCATAACGTATCACTTCACATAGGAATACGTCATAACGTATAACGTCACATAGAATTACGGCATAATATATAACGTCACATAGAATTCCGTCATAACGGATAACGTCACATAGTAAAACGTTATAACGCATATCGTCATATAGAATTACGGTTAAACGTATAACGTCATATAGTAATGAGTCATAACTTATAACGCCATATAGTAATACGGCATAACGTATAACGTCATTTTGAATTACTTCATAACGTATAACGTCACATAGTAATACGTCATAACGTATAAGGTCATATAGAATTTCGGTTTAACGTATAACGCCAGATAGCAATGCGTCATAACGTATAACGTCACATAGTAAGACGTCATAACGTATAACGTCATATAGAATTATTGTTTATCGTATAACGTCATACAGCAATTCCTCATATCGTATAACGTCACATAGTAATACGTCACAACGAATAACGTCATATAGAATTACGGTTAAACATATAACGCCATATAGAAATACGGTGAAACGTATAACGTCATATACCAATGAGTCATAACGCATAACGCCATATAGTAATACGGTATAACGTATAACGTCATTTTGAATTACTTCATAACGTATAACGTCACATAGTAATACGTCATAACGTATAAGGTCATATAGAATTTCGGTTTAACGTGTAACGACATACAGTAATGCGTCATAACGTATAACGTCATATAGTAATACGTCACAACGAATAACGTCATATAGAATTACTGTTAAACGTATAACGTCATACAGTAATGCATCATAACGTATAACGTCATATAGAATTACGGTTTAACGTATAACGTCACATAGCAAAACGTCATAACGTATAACGTCACATATTAAAACGTCATAACGTATAACGTCATATAGAATTACGGTTTAACATATAACGTCATACCGTAATGCTTCATAACGTATAACGTAATATAGTATTGCGTCATGACGAATAACGTCGTATAGAATTACGTCATAACGGATAACGTCTTACAGTAATACGTCATAACGTAGAACGTCATATAGCTATGCGTCATAACGTATAACGCCAGATAGTAATGCGTCATAACGTATAACGCCATATAGTAATGCGTCATAACGTATAACGCAATATAGTATTGCGTCATGATGTATAACGTCATACAGAATTACGTCATAACATATAATGTCATATAGTATTGCGTCATAACGTATAACGTCATATAGTATCACGGCATAACATATAACGTCACATAGAATTACGTCATAACGTATAACGTCATATAGTATTACGGCATAACATATAACGTCACATAGAATTACGTCATACCGGATAACGTCACATAGTAAAACGTTATAACGTATAACGTCATATAGAATTACGGTTTAACGTATAACGCCATATAGTAATGAGTCATAACGTATAACGCCATATAGTAATACGTCATAACGTATAACGTCATATTGAATTACGTCATAACGTATAACGTCATATAGAATTTCGGTTTAACGTATAACGCCATAAAGAATTACGTCATAACGTATAACGTCATATAGTATAACGTCATAACGTATAACGTCATATAGAATTACGGTTTAACGTATAACGTCATACAGTAATGCGTCATAACGTATAACGTCATATAGTATTGCGTCATAACGTATAACGTCGTATAGAATTACGTCATAACGGATAACGTCTTATAGTAATACGTCATAACGTATAACGTCATAAAGAATTACGGTTTCACGTATAGTACCATACAGTAAGGCGTCATAACGTATAACGCCATATAGTAATCAGTCATAACGTATAACGTCATATAGTATTGCGTCATGACGCATAACGTAGCATAGAATTACGACATAACGTACTACACCAAATAGTAATACGTCATAACGTATAACGTCATATAGAATTACGACATAACGTATAGCGTCACATAGTAATACGTCGTAACGTATAACGCCATATAGTAATGCGTCATACCGTATAACGTCATATAGAATTCCGGTTTAACGTATAACGTCATAGTGTAATGCGTCATAACGTATAACGCCATATAGAATTACGACATAACGGATACCGTCTCATAGTAATACGTCATAACGTATAACGCCACACAGTATTACGTAATAACGTATAACGTCATATAGAATTACGGTTTAACGTATAACGTCATATAGTAATGCGTCATAACGTATAACGCCATATTGTAATGCGTCATAACGTATAACGTCGTATAGAATTACGGCATAATATATAACGTCACATAGAATTCCGTCATAACGGATAACGTCACATAGTAAAACGTTATAACGCATATCGTCATATAGAATTACGGTTAAACGTATAACGTCATATAGTAATGAGTCATAACGTATAACGCCATATAGAAATACGGCATAACGTATAACGTCACTTTGAATTACTTCATAACGTATAACGTCACATAGTAATACGTCATAACGTATAAGGTCATATAGAATTTCGGTTTAACGTGTAACGACATACAGTAATGCGTCATAACGTATAACGTCATATAGTAATACGTCACAACGAATAACGTCATATAGAATTACTGTTAAACGTATAACGCCATTTAGAATTATGTTTTAACGTATAACGTAATATAGAATTACGGTGTAACGTATAATACCATAGCGTAATGCGTCATATCGTGTAACGTCACATAGTAATACGTCATAACGCATAATGTCATATAGAATTACGGTTTAACGTATAACGTCATACAGTAATGCATCATAACGTATAACGTCATATAGAATTACGGTTTAACGTATAACGTCACATAGCAAAACGTCATAACGTATAACGTCACATATTAAAACGTCATAACGTATAACGTCATATAGAATTACGGTTTAACATATAACGTCATACTGTAATGCTTCATAACGTATAACGTAATATAGTATTGCGTCATGACGAATAACGTCGTATAGAATTACGTCATAACGGATAACGTCTTACAGTAATACGTCATAACGTAGAACGTCATATAGCTATGCGTCATAACGTATAACGCCAGATAGTAATGCGTCATAACGTATAACGCCATATAGTAATGCGTCATAACGTATAACGCAATATAGTATTGCGTCATGATGTATAACGTCATACAGAATTACGTCATAACATATAATGTCATATAGTATTGCGTCATAACGTATAACGTCATATAGTATCACGGCATAACATATAACGTCACATAGAATTACGTCATAACGGATAACGTCACATTGTAATACGTCATAACGTATAACGTCATATAGTATTACGGCATAACATATAACGTCACATAGAATTACGTCATAACGGATAACGTCACATAGTAAAACGTTATAACGTATAACGTCATATAGAATTACGGTTTAACGTATAACGCCATATAGTAATGAGTCATAACGTATAACGCCATATAGTAATACGTCATAACGTATAACGTCATATTGAATTACGTCATAACGTATAACGTCATATAGAATTTCGGTTTAACGTATAACGCCATAAAGAATTACGTCATAACGTATAACGTCACATAGTATAACGTCATAACGTATAACGTCATATAGAATTACGGTTTAACGTATAACGTCATACAGTAATGCGTCATATCGTATAACGCCATATAGTAATGCGTCATAACGTATAACGCAATATAGTATTGCGTCATGATGTATAACGTCATACAGAATTACGTCATAACATATAATGTCATATAGTATTGCGTCATAACGTATAACGTCATATAGTATTGCGTCATGACGTATAACGTAACATAGTAATATGTCATAACGTATAAAGCCATTTAGTAATACGTCATAACGGATACCGTCACACAGTATTACGTAATAACGTATAACGTCATATAGAATTGCGGTTTAACGTATAACGTCATATAGTAATGCGTCATAACGTATAACGCCATATAGTGATGCGTCATAACGTATAACGTCATAAAGAATTACGGTTTCACGTATAGTACCATACAGTAATGCGTCATAACGTATAACGCCATATAGTAATCAGTCATAACGTATAACGTCATATAGTATTGCGTCATGACGCATAACGTAGCATAGAATTACGACATAACGTACTACACCAAATAGTAATACGTCATAACGTATAACGTCATATAGAATTACGACATAACGTATAGCGTCACATAGTAATACGTCGTAACGTATAACGCCATATAGTAATGCGTCATACCGTATAACGTCATATAGAATTCCGGTTTAACGTATAACGTCATAGTGTAATGCGTCATAACGTATAACGCCATATAGAATTACGACATAACGGATACCGTCTCATAGTAATACGTCATAACGTATAACGCCACACAGTATTACGTAATAACGTATAACGTCATATAGAATTACGGTTTAACGTATAACGTCATATAGTAATGCGTCATAACGTATAACGCCATATTGTAATGCGTCATAACGTATAACGCCATATAGTAATCCGTCATAACGTATAACGTCATATAGTATTGCGTCATGACGTATAACGTAGAATAGAATTACGACATAACGTACTACATCAAATAGTAATACGTCATAACGTATAACGTCATATAGGATTACGACATACCGTATAACGTCACATAGTAATACGTCGTAACGTATAACGTCATAAAGAATTACTTAATAACATATAACGTCACATAGTAATACGTTATAACGTATAACGTCATATAGAATTACGGTTTAACGTATAACGTCATATAGTAATGCGTCGTAACGTATAACGCCATATAGTAATGTGTCGTACCGTATAACGTCATATAGAATTCCGGTTTACGTATAACGAGATATATCAATGCGTCATAACGTATAACGACATATAGAATTGCGGAATAACGTATAACATCATATAGAATTATTGTTTAACGTATAACGTCATACAGGAATTCCTCATAACGTATAACGTCATATAGTAATACGTCACAACGAATAACGTCATATAGAATTACTGTTAAACGTATAACGCCATTTAGAATTATGTTTTAACGTATAACGTAATATAGAATTACGGTGTAACGTATAATACCATAGCGTAATGCGTCATATCGTGTAACGTCACATAGTAATACGTCATAACGCATAACGTCATATAGAATTACGGTTTAACGTATAACGTCATACAGTAATGCATCATAACGTATAACGTCATATAGAATTACGGTTTAACGTATAACGTCACATAGCAAAACGTCATAACGTATAACGTCACATATTAAAACGCCATAACGTATAACGTCATATAGAATTACGGTTTAACGTATAACGTCATACTGTAATGTGTCATAACGTATAACGTCATATAGTATTGCGTCATGACGAATAACGTCGTATAGAATTACGTCATAACGGATAACGTCTTACAGTAATACGTCATAACGAAGAACGTCATATAGCTATGCGTCATAACGTATAACGCCATATAGTAATGCGTCATAACGTATAACGCCATATAGTACTGCGTCATGCTGTATAGCGTCATATAGAACTAAGTCATAACATATAATGTCATATAGAATTACGGCATAACGTATAACGTCATATAGTAATGCGTCATAACGTATAACGTCACATAGAATTACGGCATAATATATAACCTCACATAGAATTACGTCATAACGGATAACGTCACATAGTAAAACGTTATAACGTATAACGTCATATAGAATTACGGTTAAACGTATAACGTCATATAGTAATGAGTCATAACGTATAACGCCATATAGTAATACGTTATAACGTATAACGTCATTTTGAATTACTTCATAACGTATAACGTCACATAGTAATACGTCATAACGTATAAGGTCATATAGAATTTCGGTTTAACGTATAACTCCAGATAGCAATGCGTCATAACGTATAACGTCACATAGTAATACGTCATAACGTATAACGTCATATAGTATTGCGTCATGACGTATAACGTAACATAGTAATATGTCATAATGTATAAAGCCATTTAGTAATACGTCATAACGGATACCGTCACACAGTATTACGTAATAACGTATAACGTCATATATAATTGCGGTTTAACGTATAACGTCATATAGTAATGCGACATAACGTATAACGCCATATAGTAATGCGTCATAACGTATAACGTCATATAGAATTACGACATAACGTATAGCGTCACATAGTATTACGTCATAACGTATAACGTCATAAAGAATTACTTCATAACATATAACGTCACATAGTAATACGTTATATCGTATAACGTCATATAGAATTACGACATAACGTATAGCGTCACATAGTAATACGTCGTAACGTATAACGTCATAAAGAATTACTTCATAACATATAACGTCACATAGTAATACGTTATATCGTATAACGTCATATAGAATTCCGGTTTAACGTATAACACCATACAGTAATGCGTCATAACGTATAACGACATATAGAAATACGGAATAACGTATAACATCATATAGTAATACGTCATAACGTATAACGTCCTATAGAATTACGGCATAACGTATAACGTCACATAGAATTACGTCATAACGGATAGCGTCACATAGTAATACGTCATAACGTGTAACGTCATATAGAATTACGGTTTAACGTATAACGTCATACAGTAATGCGTCATAACGTATAACGACATATAGTAATCCGTCATAACGTATAACGTCATATAGTATTGCGTCATGACGTATAACGTAGAATAAAATTACGACATAACGTACTACATCAAATAGTAATACGTCATAACGTATAACGTCGTATAGAATTAGGACATAAAGTATTGCATCAAATAGTAATACGTCATAAAGTATAACATCATATAGAATTACGACATAACGTATAACGTCACATAGTAATACGTCATAACGTATAACGTCATATAGAATTCCGGTTTAACGTATAACACCATACAGTAATGCGTCATAACGTATAACGACATATAGAAATACGGAATAACGTATAACGTCACATAGTAATACGTCAAAACGTGTAACGTCACTTAGGAATACGCCATAACGTATAACGTCATATAGAATTATTGTTTAACGTATAACGTCATAGTGTAATGCGTCATAACGTATAACGCCATATCGAATTACGTCATAACATATAACGTCATATAGAATTACGACATAACGTATAACGTCACATAGTAGTTCGTCATAACGTATAACGTCATATAGAATTCCGGTTTAACGTATACCACCATACAGTAATGCTTCATAACGTATAACGACATATAGAAATACGGAATAACGTATAACGTCACATAGTAATACGTCATAACGTATAACGTCACATAGGAATACGCCATAACGTATAACGTCATGTAGAAGTGTCGCTTAATGTATACCGTCATACAGTAATTCCACATAACGTATAACGTCACATAGTAATACGTCACAACGAATAACGTCATATAGAATTACGGTTTAACGTATAACGTCATATAGTAATGCGTCATAACCTATAACGCCATATAGTAATCCGTCATAACGTATAACGTCATAT
The DNA here is from genome assembly GCF_041682495.2 of Bombus fervidus. Classification (NCBI taxonomy): domain Eukaryota; kingdom Metazoa; phylum Arthropoda; class Insecta; order Hymenoptera; family Apidae; genus Bombus; species Bombus fervidus. Next base: position 5,955,744 of record NW_027212582.1, read on the forward strand.
AGTATTGCGACATGACGTATAACGTAGAATAAAATTACGACATAACGTACTACATCAAATAGTAATACGTCATAACGTATAACGTCGTATAGAATTACTACATAAAGTATTGCATCAAATAGTAATACGTCATAAAGTATAACGTCATATAGAATACCGGTTTTACGTATAACGAGATATAGCAATGCGTCATAACGTATAACGCCATATAGAATTACGGTTTAACGTATCACCCCATATAGTAATGCGTCATAACCTATAACGTCATATAGAATTCCGGTTTAACGTATAACGAGATATAGCAATGCGTCATAACGTATAACGACATATAGAATTGCGGAATAACGTATAACATTATATAGTAAGGCGTCATGACCTATAACGTCATATAGAATTACGTCATGACATATAATGTCATATAGAATTACGGCATAATGTATAACGTCACATAGTAATACGTGGTAACGTATAACGTCATATAGCATTACGGTTTGACGTATAACGTCATACAGTAATTCGTCATAACGTAAAACGCCATATAGTAATGCGTCATAACGTATAACGTCATATAGAATTACGGTTTCACGTATAACACCATACAGTAATGCGTCATAACGTATAACGCCATATAGTAATCCGTCATAACGTATAACGTCATATAGTATTGCGACATGACGTATAACGTAGAATAAAATTACGACATAACGTACTACATCAAATAGTAATACGTCATAACGTATAACGTCGTATAGAATTACTACATAAAGTATTGCATCAAATAGTAATACGTCATAAAGTATAACGTCATATAGAATTACGACATAACGTATAACGTCACATAGGAATACGTCATAACGTATAACGTCATATAGAATTCCGGTTTTACGTATAACGAGATATAGCAATGCGTCATAACGTATAACGCCATATAGAATTACGGTTTAACGTATCACCCCATATAGTAATGCGTCATAACCTATAACGTCATATAGAATTCCGGTTTAACGTATAACGAGATATAGCAATGCGTCATAACGTATAACGACATATAGAATTGCGGAATAACGTATAACATTATATAGTAAGGCGTCATGACCTATAACGTCATATCGAATTACGTCATAACGTACAACATCACATTGTATTACGTCATAACCTATAACGACATATAGAATTACTTCAGATCGTATAACGTCACATTGTAATACGTCATAACGTATAACGTCATATAGCATTACTTCATAACGTATAACGTCACATAGTAATACGTCATAACGTATAACGTCATATAGAATTACGGTTTAACGTATAACGTCATATAGTAATGCGTCATAACGTATAACGACAAATAGAATTCCGGTTTAACGTATAACGCCAGATAGCAATGCGTCATAACGTATAACGCCATATCGAATTACGTCATAACATATAACGTCATATAGAATTTCAGTTTAACGTATAACGCCATATAGCATTGCGTCATAACGTATAACGCCATAATGTAATGCGTCATAACGTATAACGTCATATAGTATTGCGTCATGATGTATAACGTCATATAGAATTACGTCATGACATATAATGTCATATAGAATTACGGCATAATGTATAACGTCACGTAGTAATACGTGATAACGTATAACGTCATATAGCATTACGGTTTAACGTATAACGTCATGCAGTAATTCGTCATAACGTAAAACGTCATATCGAATTACGGTATAACGTATAACGTCACATAGTAATACGTCATAACGTATAACATCATATAGAATTACGTCATAACGTATAACGCCATATGGTAATACGTCATAACGTATAACGCCATATAGTAATACGTCATAACGGATAACGTCACATAGAATTACGGTTTAACGTATAACGTCATAGTGTAATGCGTCATAACGTATAACGCCATATAGAATTACGTCATAACGGATAACGTCTCATAGTAATACGTCATAACGTATAACCCCACACAGTATTACGTAATAACGTATAACGTCATATAGAATTACGGTTTAACGTATAACGTCATATAGTAATGCGTCATAACGTATAACGCCATATTGTAATGCGTCATAACGTATAACGTCATATAGTATTGCGTCATGATGTATAACGTCATATAGAATTACGTCATGACATATAATGTCATATAGAATTACGGTTTAACGTATAACGTCATGCAGTAATTCGTCATAACGTAAAACGTCATATCGAATTACGGTATAACGTATAACGTCACATAGTAATACGTCATAATGTATAACGTCATATAGAATTACGTCGTAACGTATAACGTCACATAGTAATACCGTCATAACGTATAATATCATATAGAATTTCGGTTTAACGTATAACGCCATATAGTAATGCGTCATAACGTATAACGACATATAGAAATAAGGAATAACGTATAACGTCACATAGTAATACTTCATAACGTATAACGTCACATAGTAATACGCCATAACGTATAACGACATATAGTAGTGCCTCATAACGTATAACGTCATATAGAATTGCGGAATAACGTATAACATCATATAGTAATACGTCATAACGTATAACGTCGTATAGAATTACGTCATAACGGATAACGTCTCATAGTAATACGTCATAACGTATAACGCCACATAGTAATACGTGATAACGTATAACGTCATATAGAATTACGGTTTAACGTACAACGTCATGCAGTAATTCGTCATAACGTAAAACGTCATATCGAATTACGGTATAACGTATAACGTCACATAGTAATACGTCATAACGTATAACATCATATAGAATTACGTCATAACGTATAACGCCATATAGTAATACGTCATAACGTATAACGCCATATAGTAATACGTCATAACGGATAACGTCACATAGAATTACGGTTTAACGTATAACATCATAGAGTAGTACGTCATAACGTATAACGTCACATAGTAAACGTCATAACGCATAACGTCATATAGAATTACGTCATAACGTATAACGTCACATAGTAATACGTCATAACGTATAACGTCACATAGAATTACGGTTTAACGTATAACGTCATAGTGTAATGCGTCATAACGTATAACGCTATATAGCAATGCGTCATAACGTATAACGTCATATAGAATTACGGCATAACGTAGATCATCACAGAGTAATACGTCCGAACGTATAACGTCATATAGAATTACGTCATAACTTATAACGTCACATAGTAATACGTCATAACGTATAACGTCATATAGAATTACGGTTTAACGTATACCGTCATATAGTATTGCGTCATAACGTATAACGTCATATATAATTACGTCATAACGTAGAACATCACATAGTAATACGTCCGAACGTATAGCGTCATATAGAATTACGTCATAACTTTTAACGTCACATAGTAATACGTCATAACGTATAACGTCATATATAATTACGTCATAACGTAGAACATCACATAGTAATACGTCCGAACGTATAGCGTCATATAGAATTACGTCATAACATATAACGTCACATAGTAATACGTCATAACGTATAACGTCATATAGAATTACGGCATAGCGTGTAACGTCACATAGTAATACGTCATAACGTATAACGCCATATAGTAATGCGTCATAACGTATAACGCCATTTAGTAATGCGTCATAACGTATAACGCCATATAGTAATGCGTCATAACGTATAACGCCATTTAGTAATGCGTCATAATGTATAACGCCATATAGTAATGCGTCATAACGTATAACGCCATATAGTAATGCGTCATAGCGTATGACGTCATATAGTATTGCGTCATGACGTATAACGCCATATAGTATTGCGTCATGACGTATAACGTCATATAGAATTACGGCATAACGTAGAACATCACATAGTAATACGTCCGAACGTATAACGTCATATAGAATTACGGCATAACTTATAACGTCACATAGTAATACGTCATAACGTATAACGTCATATAGAATTACGGCATAGCGTGTAACGTCACATAGTAATACGTCATAACGTATAACGTCATATAGAATTCCGGTTTAACGTATAACGCTATATAGCAATGCGTCATAACGTATAACGTCATATAGAATTACGGCATAACGTAGAACATCACATAGTAATACGTCCGAACGTATAACGTCATATAGAATTACGGCATAACGTATAACATCACATGGAATTACGATTTAGCGTATAACGTCATATAGCAATGCGTCATAACGTATAACGCCATTTAGTAATGCGTCCTAACGTATAACGTCATATAGAATTACGGTTTAACGTATACCGTCTTATAGTAATGCGTCATAACGTATAACGTCATATATAATTACGTCATAACTTATAACGTCACATAGAGTTACGGTTTAGCGTATAAAGTCATATAGAATTAGGGTTTAACGTATAACGTCACATAGAATTACGGTTTAACGTATAACGTCACATAGAATTACGGTTTAGCGTATAACGTCATATAGAATTACGGCATAATGTGTAACGTCACATAGTAATACGTCATAACGTATAACGCCATATAGTAATGCGTCATAACGTATGACGTCATATAGTATTGTGTCATGACGTATAACGTCATATAGAATTAGGTCATAACGTAGAACGTCACACAGTAATACGTCATAACGTATAACGTCACATAGAATTACGGTTTAGCGTATAACGTCATATAGCAATGCGTCATAACTTATAACGTCACATAGTAATACGTCATAACGTATAACGTCATATAGAATTACGGCATAGCGTGTAACGTCACATAGTAATACGTCATAACGTATAACGTCATATAGAAGTAAGGCATAACGTATAACGTCACATAGTAATACGTCATAACGTATAACGTCATATAGAATTACGGCATAACGTATAACATCACATGGAATTACGATTTAGCGTATATCGTCATATAGCAATGCGTCATAACGTATAACGCCATTTAGTAATGCGTCCTAACGTATAACGTCATATAGAATTACGGTTTAACGTATACCGTCATATAGTATTGCGTCATAACGTATAACGTCATATATAATTACGTCATAACGTAGAACATCACATAGTAATACGTCCGAACGTATAGCGTCATATAGAATTACGTCATAACTTATAACGTCACATAGTAATACGTCATAACGTATAACGTTATATAGAATTACGGCATAACGTAGAACATCACATAGTAATACGTACGAACGTATAACGTCATATAGAATTACGGCATAACGTATAACATCACATGGAATTACGATTTAGCGAATAACGTCATATAGCAATGCGTCATAACGTGTAACGCCATTTAGTAATGCGTCCTAACGTATAACGTCATATAGAATTACGGTTTAACGTATACCGTCATATAGTAATGCGTCATAACGTATAACGTCATATATAATTACGTCATAACTTATAACGTCACATAGAGTTACGGTTTAGCGTATAAAGTCATATAGAATTAGGGTTTAACGTATAACGTCACATAGAATTACGGTTTAACGTATAACGTCACATAGAATTACGGTTTAGCGTATAACGTCATATAGAATTACGGCATAATGTGTAACGTCACATAGTAATACGTCATAACGTATAACGCCATATAGTAATGCGTCATAACGTATGACGTCATATAGTATTGTGTCATGACGTATAACGTCATATAGAATTAGGTCATAACGTAGAACGTCACACAGTAATACGTCATAACGTATAACGTCACATAGAATTACGGTTTAGCGTATAACGTCATATAGCAATGCGTCATAACATATAACGCCATTTAGTAATGCGTCATAACATATAACGCCATATAGAAATGCGTCATAACCTATCATGTCATATAGTATTGCGTCATGACGTATAACGTCATATAGAATGACGTCATAACGTAGAACATCACATAGCAATACGTCCGAACGTATAACGTGATATAGAATTACGTCATAACTTATAACGTCACATAGTAATACGTCATAACGTATAACGTCATATAGAATTACGGCATAGCGTGTAACGTCACATAGTAATACGTCATAACGTATAACGTCATATAGAATTCCGGTTTAACGTATAACGCTATATAGCAATGCGTCATAACGTATAACGTCATATAGAATTACGGCATAACGTAGATCATCACATAGTAATACGTCCGAACGTATAACGTCATATAGAATTACGTCATAACTTATAACGTCACATAGTAATACGTCATAACGTATAACGTCATATAGAATTACAGCATAACGTATAACGTCACATGGAATTACGGTTTAGCGGTTAACGTCATAGATCAATGCGTCATAACGTATAACGCCATTTAGTAATGCGTCCTAACGTATAACGTCATATCGAATTACGGTTTAATGTATATCGTCATATAGAAATCCGGTTTAACGTATAACGTCATATGGAATTACGGTTTAACGTATAAAGCAATGTAGAATTACGGCATAACGTATAACGTCATATAGTAATGCGTCATAACGTATAACGCCATATAGTAATGCGTCATAATGTACAACGTCATATAGAATTACGGTTTAACGTGTAACGTCATATAGTAATGCGTCATAACGTATAGCGCCATATAGTAATGCGTCATAACGTATGACGTCATATAGTATTGCGTCATGACGTATAACGTCATGTAGAATTGGGTCATAACGTAGAACATCACACAGTAATACGTCATAACGTATAACGTCACATAGAATTACGGTTTAACGTATAACGTCATACAGTAATGCGCCATACCGTATAACGCCATATAGAAAGGCGTCATGACGTATAACGTCATATAGAATTACGGTTTAACGTGTAACGTCATATAGTAATGCGTCATAACGTATAACGCCATTTAGTAATGCGTCATAACGTATAACGTCACATAGTAATACGTCATAACGTATGACGTCATATAGAATTACGGCATAATGTATAACGTCACATAGTAATACGTCATAACGTATAACGCCATTTAGTAATGCGTCATAACGTATAACGTCATATAGAATTGCGGTTTAAAGTATCACGTCATATAGTAATGCGTCATAACGTATAACGCCATTTAGTAATGCGTCATAACGTATAACGCCATATAGTAATGCGTCATAACGTATAACGCCATTTAGTAATGCGTCATAACGTATAACGCCATATAGTAATGCGTCATAACGTATAACGCCATATAGTAATGCGTCATAGCGTATGACGTCATATAGTATTGCGTCATGACGTATAACGCCATATAGTATTGCGTCATGACGTATAACGCCATATAGTAAGGCGCCATGACGTATAACGCCATATAGAAATAAGGCATAACGTATAACGTCACATAGTAATACGTCATAACGTATAACGTCATATAGAATTACGGCATAACGTATAACATCACATGGAATTGCGATTTAGCGTAGAACGTCATATAGCAATGCGTCATAACGTATAACGCCATTTAGTAATGCGTCCTAACGTATAACGTCATATAGAATTACGGTTTAACGTATACCGTCATATAGTATTGCGTCATAACGTATATCGTCATATATAATTACGTCATAACGTAGAACATCACATAGTAATACGTCCGAACGTATAGCGTCATATAGAATTACGTCATAACTTATAACGTCACATAGTAATACGTCATAACGTATAACGTCATATAGAATTACGGCATAGCGTGTAACGTCACATAGTAATACGTCATAACGTATAACGTCATATAGAATTCCGGTTTAACGTATAACGCTATATAGCAATGCGTCATAACGTATAACGTCATATAGAATTACGGCATAACGTAGAACATCACATAGTAATACGTCCGAACGTATAACGTCATATAGAATTACGGCATAACGTATAACATCACATGGAATTACGATTTAGCGTATAACGTCATATAGCAATGCGTCATAACGTATAACGCCATTTAGTAATGCGTCCTAACGTATAACGTCATATAGAATTACGGTTTAACGTATACCGTCATATAGTAATGCGTCATAACGTATAACGTCATATATAATTACGTCATAACTTATAACGTCACATAGAGTTACGGTTTAGCGTATAAAGTCATATAGAATTAGGGTTTAACGTATAACGTCACATAGAATTACGGTTTAACGTATAACGTCACATAGAATTACGGTTTAGCGTATAACGTCATATAGAATTAGGGTTTACCGTATAACGTTATATAGAATTACGGTATAATGTGTAACGTCACATAGTAATACGTCATAACGCATAACGCCATATAGTAACGCGTCATAACGTATGACGTCATATAGTATTGTGTCATGACGTATAACGTCATATAGAATTAGGTCATAACGTAGAACGTCACACAGTAATACGTCATAACGTATAACGTCACATAGAATTACGGTTTAGCGTATAACGTCATATAGCAATGCGTCATAACATATAACGAAATTTAGTAATGCGTCATGACATATAACGCCATATAGAAATGCGTCATAACCTATCATGTCATATAGTATTGCGTCATGACGTATAACGTCATATAGAATGACGTCATAACGTAGAACATCACATAGCAATACGTCCGAACGTATAACGTGATATAGAATTACGTCATAACTTATAACGTCACATAGTAATACGTCATAACGTATAACGTCATATAGAATTACGGCATAGCGTGTAACGTCACATAGTAATACGTCATAACGTATAACGTCATATAGAATTACGGCATAGCGTGTAACGTCACATAGTAGTACGTCATAACGTATAACGTCACATAGAATTACGGTTTAGCGTCTAACGTCATATAGCAATGCGTCATAACGTATAACGTCATATAGAATTACGGCATAACGTAGAACATCACATAGTAATACGTCCGAACGTATAACGTCATATAGAATTACGTCATAACTTATAACGTCAAATAGTAATACGTCATAGCGTATAACGTCATATAGAATTACGGCATAGCGTGTAATGTCACATAGTAGTACATCATAACGTATAACGTCACATAGAATTACGGTTTAATGTATATCGTCATATAGAAATCCGGTTTAACGTATAACGTCATATGGAATTACGGTTTAACGTATAAAGCAAGGTAGTATTACGGCATAACGTATAACGTCATATAGCAATGCGTCATAACGTATAACGCCATTTAGTAATGCGTCATAACATATAACGCCATATAGTAATGCGTCATAAGCTATAGCGTCATATAGTATTGCGTCATGACGTATGACGTCATATAGAATTACGTCATAACGTATAACGCCATATATCCATGCGTCATAACGTATAAGGTCATATGGAATTACGGTTTAACGTATGACGTCATATAGTAATGCGTCATAACGTATAACGCCATATAGAAATGCGTCATAACGTATGACGTCACATAGTATTGCGTCATGACGTTTAACGACATATAGAATTATGTCATAACGTAGAACATCACATAGTAATACGTCATAACGCATAACGCCATATAGAATTACGGCATAGCGTGTAACGTCACATACTAATACGTCATAACGTATAACGTCACATAGAATTACGGTTTAGCGTATAACGTCATATGGAATTACGATTTAACGTATGAAGCCATGTAGAATTACGGCATAACGTATAACGTCACATAGTAATACGTCATAACGTATACCGTCATATAGAATGACGTCATAACGTATAACGCCATATATTAATGCGTCATAACGTATAACGTCATTTAGTAATGCGTCATAACATATAACGCCATATAGAAATGCGTCATAACCTATCATGTCATATAGTATTGCGTCATGACGTATAACGTCATATAGAATGACGTCTAACGTAGAACATCACATAGCAGTACGTCCGAACGTATAACGTGATATAGAATTACGTCATAACTTATAACGTCACATAGTAATACGTCATAACGTATAACGTCATATAGAATTACGGTTTAACGTATACCGTCATATAGTATTGCGTCATAACGTATAACGTCATATATAATTACGTCATAACGTAGAACATCACATAGTAATACGTCCGAACGTATAGCGTCATATAGAATTACGTCATAACTTTTAACGTCACATAGTAATACGTCATAACGTATAACGTCATATATAATTACGTCATAACGTAGAACATCACATAGTAATACGTCCGAACGTATAGCGTCATATAGAATTACGTCATAACATATAACGTCACATAGTAATACGTCATAACGTATAACGTCATATAGAATTACGGCATAGCGTGTAACGTCACATAGTAATACGTCATAACGTATAACGCCATATAGTAATGCGTCATAACGTATAACGCCATTTAGTAATGCGTCATAACGTATAACGCCATATAGTAATGCGTCATAACGTATAACGCCATTTAGTAATGCGTCATAATGTATAACGCCATATAGTAATGCGTCATAACGTATAACGCCATATAGTAATGCGTCATAGCGTATGACGTCATATAGTATTGCGTCATGACGTATAACGCCATATAGTATTGCGTCATGACGTATAACGTCATATAGAATTACGGCATAACGTAGAACATCACATAGTAATACGTCCGAACGTATAACGTCATATAGAATTACGGCATAACTTATAACGTCACATAGTAATACGTCATAACGTATAACGTCATATAGAATTACGGCATAGCGTGTAACGTCACATAGTAATACGTCATAACGTATAGCGTCATATAGAATTCCGGTTTAACGTATAACGCTATATAGCAATGCGTCATAACGTATAACGTCATATAGAATTACGGCATAACGTAGAACATCACATAGTAATACGTCCGAACGTATAACGTCATATAGAATTACGGCATAACGTATAACATCACATGGAATTACGATTTAGCGTATAACGTCATATAGCAATGCGTCATAACGTATAGCGCCATTTAGTAATGCGTCCTAACGTATAACGTCATATAGAATTACGGTTTAACGTATACCGTCTTATAGTAATGCGTCATAACGTATAACGTCATATATAATTACGTCATAACTTATAACGTCACATAGAGTTACGGTTTAGCGTATAAAGTCATATAGAATTAGGGTTTAACGTATAACGTCACATAGAATTACGGTTTAACGTATAACGTCACATAGAATTACGGTTTAGCGTATAACGTCATATAGAATTACGGCATAATGTGTAACGTCACATAGTAATACGTCATAACGTATAACGCCATATAGTAATGCGTCATAACGTATGACGTCATATAGTATTGTGTCATGACGTATAACGTCATATAGAATTAGGTCATAACGTAGAACGTCACACAGTAATACGTCATAACGTATAACGTCACATAGAATTACGGTTTAGCGTATAACGTCATATAGCAATGCGTCATAACTTATAACGTCACATAGTAATACGTCATAACGTATAACGTCATATAGAATTACGGCATAGCGTGTAACGTCACATAGTAATACGTCATAACGTATAACGTCATATAGAAGTAAGGCATAACGTATAACGTCACATAGTAATACGTCATAACGTATAACGTCATATAGAATTACGGCAAAACGTATAACATCACATGGAATTACGATTTAGCGTATATCGTCATATAGCAATGCGTCATAACGTATAACGCCATTTAGTAATGCGTCCTAACGTATAACGTCATATAGAATTACGGTTTAACGTATACCGTCATATAGTATTGCGTCATAACGTATAACGTCATATATAATTACGTCATAACGTAGAACATCACATAGTAATACGTCCGAACGTATAGCGTCATATAGAATTACGTCATAACTTATAACGTCACATAGTAATACGTCATAACGTATAACGTTATATAGAATTACGGCATAACGTAGAACATCACATAGTAATACGTCCGAACGTATAACGTCATATAGAATTACGGCATAACGTATAACATCACATTTAATTACGATTTAGCGTATAACGTCATATAGCAATGCGTCATAACGTGTAACGCCATTTAGTAATGCGTCCTAACGTATAACGTCATATAGAATTACGGTTTAGCGTATACCGTCATATAGTAATGCGTCATAACGTATAACGTCATATATAATTACGTCATAACTTATAACGTCACATAGAGTTACGGTTTAGCGTATAAAGTCATATAGAATTAGGGTTTAACGTATAACGTCACATAGAATTACGGTTTAACGTATAACGTCACATAGAATTACGGTTTAGCGTATAACGTCATATAGAATTACGGCATAATGTGTAACGTCACATAGTAATACGTCATAACGTATAACGCCATATAGTAATGCGTCATAACGTATGACGTCATATAGTATTGTGTCATGACGTATAACGTCATATAGAATTAGGTCATAACGTAGAACGTCACACAGTAATACGTCATAACGTATAACGTCACATAGAATTACGGTTTAGCGTATAACGTCATATAGCAATGCGTCATAACATATAACGCCATTTAGTAATGCGTCATAACATATAACGCCATATAGAAATGCGTCATAACCTATCATGTCATATAGTATTGCGTCATGACGTATAACGTCATATAGAATGACGTCATAACGTAGAACATCACATAGCAATACGTCCGAACGTATAACGTGATATAGAATTACGTCATAACTTATAACGTCACATAGTAATACGTCATAACGTATAACGTCATATAGAATTACGGCATAGCGTGTAACGTCACATAGTAATACGTCATAACGTATAACGTCATATAGAATTCCGGTTTAACGTATAACGCTATATAGCAATGCGTCATAACGTATAACGTCATATAGAATTACGGCATAACGTAGATCATCACATAGTAATACGTCCGAACGTATAACGTCATATAGCATTACGTCATAACTTATAACGTCACATAGTAATACGTCATAACGTATAACGTCATATAGAATTACGGTTTAACGTATACCGTCATATAGTATTGCGTCATAACGTATAACGTCATATATAATTACGTCATAACGTAGAACATCACATAGTAATACGTCCGAACGTATAGCGTCATATAGAATTACGTCATAACTTATAACGTCACATAGTAATACGTCATAACGTATAACGTCATATATAATTACGTCATAACGTAGAACATCACATAGTAATACGTCCGAACGTATAGCGTCATATAGAATTACGTCATAACATATAACGTCACATAGTAATACGTCATAACGTATAACGTCATATAGAATTACGGCATAGCGTGTAACGTCACATAGTAATACGTCATAACGTATAACGCCATATAGTAATGCGTCATAACGTATAACGCCATTTAGTAATGCGTCATAACGTATAACGCCATATAGTAATGCGTCATAACGTATAACGCCATTTAGTAATGCGTCATAATGTATAACGCCATATAGTAATGCGTCATAACGTATAACGCCATATAGTAATGCGTCATAGCGTATGACGTCATATAGTATTGCGTCATGACGTATAACGCCATATAGTATTGCGTCATGACGTATAACGCCATATAGTAAGGCGCCATCACGTATAACGTCATATAGAAATAAGGCATAACGTATAACGTCACATAGTAATACGTCATAACGTATAACGTCATATAGAATTCCGGTTTAACGTATAACGCTATATAGCAATGCGTCATAACGTATAACGTCATATAGAATTACGGCATAACGTAGAACATCACATAGTAATACGTCCGAACGTATAACGTCATATAGAATTACGGCATAACGTATAACATCACATGGAATTACGATTTAGCGTATAACGTCATATAGCAATGCGTCATAACGTATAACGCCATTTAGTAATGCGTCCTAACGTATAACGTCATATAGAATTACGGTTTAACGTATACCGTCTTATAGTAATGCGTCATAACGTATAACGTCATATATAATTACGTCATAACTTATAACGTCACATAGAGTTACGGTTTAGCGTATAAAGTCATATAGAATTAGGGTTTAACGTATAACGTCACATAGAATTACGGTTTAACGTATAACGTCACATAGAATTACGGTTTAGCGTATAACGTCATATAGAATTACGGCATAATGTGTAACGTCACATAGTAATACGTCATAACGTATAACGCCATATAGTAATGCGTCATAACGTATGACGTCATATAGTATTGTGTCATGACGTATAACGTCATATAGAATTAGGTCATAACGTAGAACGTCACACAATAATACGTCATAACGTATAACGTCACATAGAATTACGGTTTAGCGTATAACGTCATATAGCAATGCGTCATAACTTATAACGTCACATAGTAATACGTCATAACGTATAACGTCATATAGAATTACGGCATAGCGTGTAACGTCACATAGTAATACGTCATAACGTATAACGTCATATAGAAGTAAGGCATAACGTATAACGTCACATAGTAATACGTCATAACGTATAACGTCATATAGAATTACGGCATAACGTATAACATCACATGGAATTACGATTTAGCATATATCGTCATATAGCAATGCGTCATAACGTATAACGCCATTTAGTAATGCGTCCTAACGTATAACGTCATATAGAATTACGGTTTAACGTATACCGTCATATAGGATTGCGTCATAACGTATAACGTCATATATAATTACGTCATAACGTAGAACATCACATAGTAATACGTCCGAACGTATAGCGTCATATAGAATTACGTCATAACTTATAACGTCACATAGTAATACGTCATAACGTATAACGTCATATAGAATTACGGCATAACGTAGAACATCACATAGTAATACGTGCGAACGTATAACGTCATATAGAATTACGGCATAACGTATAACATCACATGGAATTACGATTTAGCGTATAACGTCATATAGCAATGCGTCATAACGTGTAACGCCATTTAGTAATGCGTCCTAACGTATAACGTCATATAGAATTACGGTTTAACGTATACCGTCATATAGTAATGCGTCATAACGTATAACGTCATATATAATTACGTCATAACTTATAACGTCACATAGAGTTACGGTTTAGCGTATAAAGTCATATAGAATTAGGGTTTAACGTATAACGTCACATAGAATTACGGTTTAACGTATAACGTCACATAGAATTACGGTTTAGCGTATAACGTCATATAGAATTACGGCATAATGTGTGACGTCACATAGTAATACGTCATAACGTATAACGCCATATAGTAATGCGTCATAACGTATGACGTCATATAGTATTGTGTCATGACGTATAACGTCATATAGAATTAGGTCATAACGTAGAACGTCACACAGTAATACGTCATAACGTATAACGTCACATAGAATTACGGTTTAGCGTATAACGTCATATAGCAATGCGTCATAACATATAACGCCATTTAGTAATGCGTCATAACATATAACGCCATATAGAAATGCGTCATAACCTATCATGTCATATAGTATTGCGTCATGACGTATAACGTCATATAGAATGACGTCATAACGTAGAACATCACATAGCAATACGTCCGAACGTATAACGTGATATAGAATTACGTCATAACTTATAACGTCACATAGTAATACGTCATAACGTATAACGTCATATAGAATTACGGCATAGCGTGTAACGTCACATAGTAATACGTCATAACGTATAACGTCATATAGAATTCCGGTTTAACGTATAACGCTATATAGCAATGCGTCATAACGTATAACGTCATATAGAATTACGGCATAACGTAGATCATCACATAGTAATACGTCCGAACGTATAACGTCATATAGAATTACGTCATAACTTATAACGTCACATAGTAATACGTCATAACGTATAACGTCATATAGAATTACGGCATAGCGTGTAACGTCACATAGTAGTACGTCATATAGTACAACGTCACATAGAATTACGGTTTAGCGTATAACGTCATATAGCAATGCGTCATAACGTATAACGCCATTTAGTAATGCGTCATAACATATAACGCCATATAGTAATGCGTCATAAGCTATAGCGTCATATAGTATTGCGTCATGACGTATAACGTCATATAGAATTACGTCATAACGTATAACGCCATATATCCATGCGTCATAACGTATAAGGTCATATGGAATTACGGTTTAACGTATAACGTCATATAGTAATGCGTCATAACGTATAACGCCATATAGAAATGCGTCATAACGTATGACGTCACATAGTATTGCGTCATGACGTTTAACGTCATATAGAATTAGGTCATAACGTAGAACATCACATAGTAATACGTCATAACGTATAACGTCACATAGAATTACGGTTCAGCGTCTAATTTCATATAGCAATACGTCATAACGTATAAGGCCATATAGCAATGCGTCATAACGTTTAACGGCATATAGTATTGCGTCATGACGTATAACGTCATATAGAATGACGTCATAACGTATAACGCCATATAGTAATGCGTCATAACGTATAACGTCATATAGTATTACGTCATAACTTATAACGTCACATAGTAATACGTCATAACGTATAACGTCATATAGAATGACGTCATAACGTAGAGCATCACATAGCAGTACGTCCGAACGTATAACGTGATATAGAATTACGTCATAACTTATAACGTCACATAGTAATACGTCATAACGTATAACGTCATATAGAATTACGGCATAGCGTGTAACGTCACATAGTAATTCGTCATAACGTATAACGGCATATAGAATTCCGGTTTAACGTATAACGCTATATAGCAATGCGTCATAACGTATAACGTCATATAGAATTACGGCATAACGTAGATCATCACATAGTAATACGTCCGAACGTATAACGTCATATAGAATTACGTCATAACTTATAACGTCACATAGTAATACGTCATAACGTATAACGTCATATAGAATTACGGTTTAACGTATACCGTCATATAGTATTGCGTCATAACGTATAACGTCATATATAATTACGTCATAACGTAGAACATCACATAGTAATACGTCCGAACGTATAGCGTCATATAGAATTACGTCATAACTTATAACGTCACATAGTAATACGTCATAACGTATAACGTCATATATAATTACGTCATAACGTAGAACATCACATAGTAATACGTCCGAACGTATAGCGTCATATAGAATTACGTCATAACATATAACGTCACATAGTAATACGTCATAACGTATAACGTCATATAGAATTACGGCATAGCGTGTAACGTCACATAGTAATACGTCATAACGTATAACGCCATATAGTAATGCGTCATAACGTATAACGCCATTTAGTAATGCGTCATAACGTATAACGCCATATAGTAATGCGTCATAACGTATAACGCCATTTAGTAAGGCGTCATAATGTATAACGCCATATAGTAATGCGTCATAACGTATAACGCCATATAGTAATGCGTCATAGCGTATGACGTCATATAGTATTGCGTCATGACGTATAACGCCATATAGTATTGCGTCATGACGTATAACGCCATATAGTAAGGCGCCATGACGTATAACGTCATATTGAAATAAGGCATAACGTATAACGTCACATAGTAATACGTCATAACGTATAACGTCATATAGAATTACGGCATAACGTATAACATCACATGGAATTACGATTTAGCGTACAACGTCATATAGCAATGCGTCATAACGTATAACGCCATTTAGTAATGCGTCCTAACGTATAACGTCATATAGAATTACGGTTTAACGTATACCGTCATATAGTATTGCGTCATAACGTATCACGTCATATAGAATTGCGGCATAACGTAGAACATCACATAGTAATACGTCCGAACGTATAACGTCATACAGAATTACGGCATAACGTAGAACATCACATAGTAATACGTCCGAACGTATAACGTCATATAGAATTACGGCATAACGTATAACATCACATGGAATTACGATTTAGCGTATAACGTCATATAGCAATGCGTCATAACGTATAACGCCATTTAGTAATGCGTCCTAACGTATAACGTCATATAGAATTACGGTTTAACGTGTACCGTCATATAGTAATGCGTCATAACGTATAACGTCATATATAATTACGTCATAACTTATAACGTCACATAGAGTTACGGTTTAGCGTATAAAGTCATATAGAATTAGGGTTTAACGTATAACGTCACATAGAATTACGGTTTAACGTATAACGTCACATAGAATTACGGTTTAGCGTATAACGTCATATAGAATTAGGGTTTACCTTATAACGTTATATAGAATTACGGCATAATGTGTAACGTCACATAGTAATACGTCATAACGTATAACGCCATATAGTAATGCGTCATAACGTATGACGTCATATAGTATTGTGTCATGACGTATAACGTCATATAGAATTAGGTCATAACGTAGAACGTCACACAGTAATACGTCATAACGTATATCGTCACATAGAATTACGGTTTAGCGTATAACGTCATATAGCAATGCGTCATAACGTATAACGCCATTTAGTAATGCGTCCTAACGTATAACGTCATATAGAATTACGGTTTAACGTATACCGTCATATAGTAATGCGTCATAACGTATAACGTCATATATAATTACGTCATAACTTATAACGTCACATAGAATTACGGTTTAACGTATAACGTCACATAGAATTACGGTTTAGCGTATAACGTCATATAGAATTACGGCATAATGTGTAACGTCACATAGTAATACGTCATAACGTATAACGCCATATAGTAATGCGTCATAACGTATGACGTCATATAGTATTGTGTCATGACGTATAACGTCATATAGAATTAGGTCATAACGTAGAACGTCACACAGTAATACGTCATAACGTATAACGTCACATAGAATTACGGTTTAGCGTATAACGTCATATAGCAATGCGTCATAACATATAACGCCATTTAGTAATGCGTCATAACATATAACGCCATATAGAAATGCGTCACAACCTATCATGTCATATAGTATTGCGTCATGACGTATAACGTCATATAGAATGACGTCATAACGTAGAACATCACATAGCAATACGTCCGAACGTATAACGTGATATAGAATTACGTCATAACTTATAACGTCACATAGTAATACGTCATAACGTATAACGTCATATAGAATTACGGCATAGCGTGTAACGTCACATAGTAATACGTCATAACGTATAACGTCATATAGAATTCCGGTTTAACGTATAACGCTATATAGCAATGCGTCATAACGTATAACGTCATATAGAATTACGGCATAACGTAGATCATCACATAGTAATACGTTCGAACGTATAACGTCATATAGAATTACTTCATAACTTATAACGTCACATAGTAATACGTCATAACGTATAACGTCATATAGAATTACGGCATAGCGTGTAACGTCACATATTAGTACGTCATATAGTATAACGTCACATAGAATTACGGTTTAGCGTATAACGTCATATAGCAATGCGTCATAACGTATAACGCCATTTAGTAATGCGTCATAACATATAACGCCATATAGTAATGCGTCATAAGCTATAGCGTCATATAGTATTGCGTCATGACCTATAACGTCATATAGAATTACGTCATAACGTATAACGCCATATAGCCATGCGTCATAACGTATAAGGTCATATGGAATTACGGTTTAACGTATAACGTCATATAGTAATGCGTCATAACGTATAACGCCATATAGAAATGCGTCATAACGTATGACGTCACATAGTATTGCGTCATGACGTTTAACGTCATATAGAATTAGGTCATAACGTAGAACATCACATAGTAATACGTCATAACGTATAACGTCACATAGAATTACGGTTCAGCGTCTAATTTCATATAGCAATACGTCATAACGTATAAGGCCATATAGCAATGCGTCATAACGTTTAACGGCATATAGTATTGCGTCATGACGTATAACGTCATATAGAATGACGTCATAACGTATAACGCCATATAGTAATGCGTCATAACGTATAACGTCATATAGTATTACGTCATAACTTATAACGTCACATAGTAATACGTCATAACGTATAACGTCATATAGAATTACAGCATAACGTATAACGTCACATGGAATTACGGTTTAGCGTATAACGTCATAGATCAATGCGTCATAACGTATAACGCCATTTAGTAATGCGTCATAATGTATAACGTCATATAGAATTACGGTTTAACGTATAACGTCACATAGTAATACGTCATAACGTGTAACGTCGTATAGAATTACGTCATAACGTATAACGTCACATAGCAATACGTCATAACGTATAACGACATATAGAATTCCGGTTTAACGAATAACGCTATATAACAATGCGTCATTACGTATAACGTCATATAGAATTAGGTCATAACGTAGAACATCACATAGTAATACGTCATAACGGATAACGTCACATAGTAATTCGTCCGAACGTATAACGTCATATAGAATTACGTCATAACTTATAACGTCACATAGTAATACGTCATAACGTATAACGTCATATAGAATTACGGCATAGCGTGTAACGTCACATAGTAATACGTCATAACGTATAACGTCATATAGAATTCCGGTTTAACGTATAACGCTATATAGCAATGCGTCATAACGTATAACGTCATATAGAATTGCGGCATAACGTAGAACATCACATAGTAATACGTCCGAACGTATAACGTCATATAGAATTACGTCATAACTTATAACGTCACATAGTAATACGTCATAACGTATAACGTCATATACAATTACGGCATAGCGTGTCACGTCACATACGAATACGTCATAACGTATAACGTCACATAGAATTACGGTTTAGCGTATAACGTCATATAGCAATGCGTCATAACATATAGCGCCATATAGTAATGCGTCATAACGTATGACGTCATATAGTATTGCGTCATGACGTATAACGTCATGTAGAATTGGGTCATAACGTAGAACATCACACAGTAATACGTCATAACGTATAATGTCACATAGAATTACGGTTTAACGTATAACGTCATATAGTAATGCGTCATACCGTATAACGCCATATGTAAAGGCGTCATGACGTATAACGTCATATAGAATTACGGCATAATGTATAACGTCACATAGTAATACGTCATAACGTATACCGTCATAAAATTAGGCGACATGACGTATAACGTCATATAGAATTACGTCATAACGTATAACGTCACGTAGTAATACGTCATAAAGTATAACGTCACATAGTAATACGTCATAACGTGTAACGTCGTATAGCATTACGTCATATCGCATAACGTCACATAGTAATACGTCATAACGTATAACGTCATATAGAATTCCGCTTTAACGAATAACGCTATACAGCAATGCGTCATAACGTATAACGTCATACAGAATTACGGCATACTGTGTAACGTCAAATAGTAATACGTCATATTGTATAACGCCATATAGCAATGCGTCGCAACGTATAACGTCATATAGAATTACGGTTTAACGTATAACGTCATACAGTAATGCGTCATAACGTATAACGCCATATAGTAATGCGTCATAACGTATGACGTTATATAGTATTGCATCATGACGTATATCTTCATATAGAATTAGGTCGTAACGAGGAACATCACATAGTAACACGTCATAACGTATAACGTCACATAGAATTACGGTTTAACGTATAACGTCATATAGTAATGCGTCATACCGTATAACGCCATATCGTAAGGCGTCATGACGTATAACGTCATATAGAATTACGGTTTAACGTATAACGTCATACAGTAATGCGTCATAACGCATAACGTCACATAGTAATACGTCATAACTTATAACGTCACATAGAATTACGGTTTAGCGTATAACGTCATATAGAATTAGGGTTTAACGTATAACGTCAAATAGAATTACGGTTTAGCGTATAACGTCATATAGAATTAGGGTTTAACGTATAACATCATATGGAATTACGGTTTAACGTACAACGTCATATAGTAATGCGTCATAAAGTATAACGCCATTTAGTAATGCGTCCTAACGTATAACGTCATATAGAATTACGGTTTAACGTATACCGCCATATAGTATTGCGTCATAACGTATAACGTCATATATAATTACGTCATAACGTAGAACATCACATAGTAATACGTCCGAACGTATAACGTCATACAGAATTACGTCATAACTTATAACGTCACATAGTAATACGTGATAACGTATAACGTCATATAGAATTACGGCATAGCGTGTAACGTCACATAGTAATACGTCACAACGTATAACGTCATATAGAATTCCGGTTTAACGTATAACGCTATATAGCAATGCGTCATAACGTATAACGTCATATAGAATTACGGTTTAGCGTATAACGTCATATAGCAATGCGTCATAACGTATAACGCCATTTAGTGATGCGTCATAACATATAACGCCATATAGTAATGCGTCATAAGCTATAGCGTCATATAGTATTGCGTCATGACGTATAACGTCATATAGAATTACGTCATAACGTATAACGCCATATAGCCATGCGTCATAACGTATAAGGTCATATGGACTTACGGTTTAACGTATAACGTCATATAGTAATGCGTCATAACGTATAACGCCATATAGAAATGCGTCATAACGTATGACGTCACATAGTATTGCGTCATGACGTATAACGTCATATAGAATTAGGTCATAGCGTAGAACATCACATAGTAATACGTCCGAAAGTATAACGTCATATAGAATTACGTCATAACTTATAACGTCACATAGTAATACGTCATAACGTATAACGTCATATAGAATTACGGCATAGCGTGTAACGTCACATAGTAGTACGTCATAACGTATAACGTCACATAGAATTACGGTTTAGCGTATAACGTCATATAGCAATGCGTCATAACGTATAACGCCATTTAGTAATGCGTCATAACATATAACGCCATATAGTAATGCGTCATAAGCTATAGCGTCATATAGTATTGCGTCATGACGTATAACGTCATATAGAATTACGTCATAACGTATAACGCCATATAGCCATGCGTCATAACGTATAAGGTCATATGGACTTACGGTTTAACGTATAACGTCATATAGTAATGCGTCATAACGTATAACGCCATATAGAAATGCGTCATAACGTATGACGTCACATAGTATTGCGTCATGACGTATAACGTCATATAGAATTAGGTCATAGCGTAGAACATCACATAGTAATACGTCATAACGTATAACGTCACATAGAATTACGGTTCAGCGTCTAACGTCATATAGCAATACGTCATAACGTATAAGGCCATATAGCAATGCGTCATAACGTATAACGGCATATAGTATTGCGTCATGACGTATAACGTCATATAGAATGACGTCATAACGTAGAACATCACATAGTAAACGTCCTAACGTATAACGTCATATAGAATTACGTCATAACTTATAACGTCACATGGTAATACGAAATAACGCATAACGTCACATAGTAATACGTTATAACTTATAACGTCACATAGAATTACGGTTTAACGTATAACGTCACATAGAATTAGGGTTTACCGTATAACGTCATATAGAATTACGGTTTAACGTATAACGTCACATAGTAATACGTCATAACGTGTAACGCCATATAGAATTGCGTCATAACGTATAACGTCACAGAGTAATACTTCAAAACGTATAACGTCATATAGAATTCCGGTTTAACGTATAACGTCATATGGAATTACGATTTAACGTATGAAGCCATGTAGAATTACGGCATAACGTATAACGTCACATAGTAATACGTCATAACGTATACCGTCATATAATAAGGCGACATGACGTATAACGTCATATAGAATTACGTCATAACCTATAACGTCACGTAGTAATACGTCATAACGTACAACGTCTCATAGAATTACGGTTTAATGTATATCGTCATATAGAAATCCGGTTTAACGTATAACGTCATATGGAATTACGGTTTAACGTATAAAGCAATGTAGTATTACGGCATAACGTATAACGTCATATAGTAATGCGTCATAACGTATAACGCCATATAGTAATGCGTCATAATGTATAACGTCATATAGAATTACGGTTTAACGTATAACGTCACATAGTAATACATCATAACGTGTAACGCCATATAGAATTGCGTCATAACGTATAACGTCACAGAGTAATACTTCAAAACGTATAACGTCATATAGAATTCCGGTTTAACGTATAACGCTATATAGCAATGCGTCATAACGTATAACGTCATATAGAATTGCGGCATAACGTAGAACATCACATAGTAATACGTCCGAACGTATAACGTCATATAGAATTACGGCATAGCGTGTAACGTCACATACTAATACGTCATAACGTATAACGTCACATACAATTACGGTTTAGCGTATAACGTCATATAGCAATGCGTCATAACGTATAGCGCCATATAGTAATGCGTCATAACGTATGACGTCATATAGTATTGCGTCATGACGTATAACGTCATGTAGAATTGGGTCATAACGTAGAACATCACACAGTAATACGTCATAACGTATAATGTCACGTAGAATTACGGTTTAACGTATAACGTCATATAGTAATGCGTCATACCGTATAACGCCATATAGAATGGCGTCATGACGTATAACGTCATATAGATTTACGGTTTAACATGTAACGTCAAATAGTAATGCGTCATAACGTATAACGCCATTTAGTAATGCGTCATAACGTATAACGTCACATAGTAATACGTCATAACGTATAACGTAATATAGAATTACGGCATAATGTATAACGTCACATAGTAATACGTCATGACGTATAACGTCATATAGAATTCCGGTTTAACGTATAACGCTATATTGCAATGCGTCATACCATAAGACGTCATATAGAAGTACGGCATAATGTATAACGTCACATAGTAATACGTCATAACGTATACCGTCATATAATTAGGCGACATGACGTATAACGTCATATAGAATTACGTCATAATGTATAACGTCACGTAGTAGTACGTCATAACGTATAACGTCATATAGAAATACGGCATAACGTATAACGTCATATAGAATTACGGCATAGCGTGTAACGTCACATAGTAATACGTCATAACGTATAACGTCATATAGAATTCCGGTTTAACGTATAACGCTATACGTCATATAGAAATACGGCATAATGTATAACGTCACATAGTAATACGTCATAACGTATAACGCCATGTAGTAATGCGTCATAACGTATGACGTCATATAGTATTGCGTCATGACGTATAACGCCATATAGTAAGGCGCCATGACGTATAACGTCATATAGAAATACGGCATAACGTATAACGTCACATAGTAATACGTCATAACGTGTAACGTCGTATAGAATTACGTCATAACGTACAACGCCACATAGTAATACGTCATAACGTATAACGACACATAGTAATACGTCATAACGTGTAACGTCGTATGGCATTACGTCATAACGCATAACGTCACATAGTAATACGTCATAACGTATGACGTTATATAGTATTGCGTCATAACATATAACGCCATATAGTAATGCGTCATAAGCTATAGCGTCATATAGTAATGCGTCATAACGTATAACGCCATATAGAAATGCGTCATAACGTATGACGTCACATAGTATTGCGTCATGACGTATAACGTCATATAGAATTAGGTCATAACGTAGACCATCACATAGTAATACGTCATAACGTATAACGTCACATAGAATTACGGTTCAGCGTCTAACGTCATATAGCAATACGTCATAACGTATAAGGCCATATAGCAATGCGTCATAACGTATAACGGCTTATAGTATTGCGTCATGACGTATAACGTCATATAGAATGACGTCATAACGTAGAACATCACATAGTAAACGTCCTAACGTATAACGTCATATAGAATTACGTCATAACTTATAACGTCACATGGTAATACGAAATAACGCATAACGTCACATAGTAATACGTTATAACTTATAACGTCACATAGAATTACGGTTTAACGTATAACGTCACATAGAATTAGGGTTTACCGTATAACGTCATATAGAATTACGGTTTAACGTATAACGTCACATAGTTATACGTCATAACGTGTAACGTCGTATAGAATTACGTCATAACGTATAACGTCACATAGCAATACGTCATAACGTATAACGACATATAGAATTCCGGTTTAACGAATAACGCTATATAACAATGCGTCATGACGTATAACGTCATGTAGAATTAGGTCATAACGTAGAACATCACATAGTAATACGTCATCACGGATAACGTCACATAGAATTACGGTTTAGCGTATAACGTCATATAGCAATGCGCCATAACGTATAACGCCATTTAGTAATGCGTCATAACATATAACGCCATATAGTAATGCGTCGTAACCTATAATGTCATATAGTATTGCGTCATGACGTATAACGTCATATAGAATGACGTCATAACGTAGAACATCACATAGTAATACGTCCGAACGTATAACGTCATATAGAATTACGTCATAACTTATAACGTCACATAGTAATACGTCATAACGTATAACGTCATACAGAATTACGGCATAGCGTGTAACGTCACATAGTAATACGTCATAACGTATAACGTCATATAGAATTCCGGTTTAACGTATAACGCTATATAGCAATGCGTCATAACGTATAACGTCATATAGAATTGCGGCATAACGTAGAACATCACATAGTAATACGTCCGAACGTATAACGTCATATAGAATTACGTCATAACTTATAACGTCACATAGTAATACGTCATAACGTATAACGTCATATAGAATTACGGCATAGCGTGTAACGTCACATACTAATACGTCATAACGTATAACGTCACATAGAATTACGGTTTAGCGTATAACGTCATATAGCAATGCGTCATAACGTATAACGCCATTTAGTAATGCGTCATAACATATAACGCCATATAGTAATGCGTCATAAGCTATAGCGTCATATAGTATTGCGTCATGACGTATAACGTCATATAGAATTACGTCATAACGTATAACGCCATATAGCCATGCGTCATAAAGTATAAGGTCATATGGAATTAGGGTTTAGCGTATAACGTCATGTAGCAATGCGTCATAACGTATAACGCCATATCGAATTGCGTCATAACGTATAACGTCACAGAGTAATACGTCAAAACGTGTAACGTCATATAGAATTCCGGTTTACCGCATAACGTCATATGGAATTACGATTTAACGTATGAAGCCATGTAGAATTACGGCATAACGTATAACGTCACATAGTAATACGTCATAACGTATACCGTCATATAATAAGGCGACAAGACGTATAACGTCATATAGAATTACGTCATAACGTATAACGTCACGTAGTAATACGTCATAACGTATAACGTCTCATAGAATTACGGTTTAATGTATATCGTCATATAGAAATCCGGTTTAACGTATAACGTCATATGGAATTACGGTTTAACGTATAAAGCAATGTAGTATTACGGCATAACGTATAACGTCATATAGTAATGCGTCATAACGTATAACGCCATATAGTAATGCGTCATAATGTATAACGTCATGTAGTATTGCGTCATGAAGTATAACGTCATATAGAATTACGTCATGACGTAGAACATCACATAGTAATACTTCATAACGTATAAGGTCATACAGTCATTCGTCATACCGTATAAAGTCATATAGAATTATGGCATAAAGTATAACGTCACGTAGTAATACGTCACATCGTACAACGTCATATAGAATTACGGCATGACGTATAACGTCACATAGTAATACGTCAAAACGTATAACGCCATCTAGCAATGCGTCATAACGTATAACGCCATTTAGTAATGCGTCATAACATATAACGCCATATAGTAATGCGTCATAAGCTATAGCGTCATATAGTATTGCGTCATGACGTATAACGTCATATAGAATTACGTCATAACGAATAACGCCGTATAGCCATGCGTCATAACGTATAAGGTCATATGGAATTACGGTTTAACGTATAACGTCATATAGTAATGCGTCATAACGTATAACGCCATATAGAAATGCGTCATAACGTATGACGTCACATAGTATTGCGTCATGACGTTTAACGTCATATAGAATTAGGTAATAACGTAGAACATCACATAGTAATACGTCATAACGTATAACGTCACATAGAATTACGGTTCAGCGTCTAACGTCATATAGCAATACGTCATAACGTATAAGGCCATATAGCAATGCGTCATAACGTTTAACGGCATATAGTATTGCCTCATGACGTATAACGTCATCTAGAATGACGTCATAACGTATAACGCCATATAGTAATGCGTCATAACGTATAGCGCCATATAGTAATGCGTCATAACGTATGACGTCATATCGAATTACGGTTTAATGTATATCGTCATATAGAAATCCGGTTTAACGTATAACGTCATAGATCAATGCGTCATAACGTATAACGCCATTTAGTAATGCGTCCTAACGTATAACGTCATATCGAATTACGGTTTAATGTATATCGTCATACAGAAATCCGGTTTAACGTATAACGTCATATGGAATTACGGTTTAACGTATAAAGCAATGTAGAATTACGGCATAACGTATAACGTCATATAGTAATGCGTCATAACGTATAACGCCATATAGTAATGCGTCATAATGTATAACGTCATATAGAATTACGGTTTAACGTGTAACGTCATATAGTAATGCGTCATAACGTATAGCGCCATATAGTAATGCGTCATAACGTATGACGTCATATAGTATTGCGTCATGACGTATAACGTCATATAGTATTGCGTCATGACGTATAACGCCATATAGTATTGCGTCATGACGTATAACGCCATATAGTAATGCGTCATAGCGTGTGACGTCATATAGTATTGCGTCATGACGTATAACGCCATATAGTATTGCGTCATGACGTATAACGTCATATAGAATTGCGTCATAACGTATAACGCCATATAGTATTGCGTCATAACGTATAACGCCATTTAGTAATGCGTCATAACGTATAACGCCATATAGTAATGCGTCATAACGTATAACGCCATATAGTAATGCGTCATAGCGTATGACGTCATATAGTATTGCGTCATGAAGTATAACGCCATATAGTAATGCGTCATAACGTATAACGTCACATAGTAATACGTCATAACGTATAACGTCATATAGAATTGCGGTTTCACGTATAACGTCATACAGTAATGCGTCATAACGCATAACGTCACATAGTAATGCGTCATAACGTATAACGCCATATAGTAATGCGTCATAACGTATAACGCCAGTTAGTAATGCGTCATAACGTATAACGCCATATAGTAATGCGTCATAGCGTATGACGTCATATAGTATTGCGTCATGACGTATAACGCCATATAGTATTGCGTCATGACGTATAACGCCATATAGTAATACGTCATAACGTATAACGTCATATAGAATTACGGTTTAACGTATAACGTCATACAGTAATGCGTCATAACGCATAACGTCACATAGTAATACGTCATAACTTATAACGTCACATAGAATTACGGTTTAACGTATAACGTCATATAGCAATGCGTCATAACGTATAACGCCATTTAGTAATGCGTCCTAACGTATAACGTCATATAGAATTACGGTTTAACGTATACCGTCATATAGTATTGCGTCATAACGTATAACGTCATATATAATTACGTCATAACGTAGAACATCACATAGTAATACTTCCGAACGTATAGCGTCATATAGAATTACGTCATAACTTATAACGTCACATAGTAATACGTCATAACGTATACCGTCATATAGAATTACGGCATAGCG
The DNA here is from genome assembly GCF_041682495.2 of Bombus fervidus. Classification (NCBI taxonomy): domain Eukaryota; kingdom Metazoa; phylum Arthropoda; class Insecta; order Hymenoptera; family Apidae; genus Bombus; species Bombus fervidus. Next base: position 5,985,615 of record NW_027212582.1, read on the forward strand.
TGTAACGTCACATAGTAATACGTCATAACGTATAACGTCATATAGAATTCCGGTTTAACGTATAACGCTATATAGCAATGCGTCATAACGTATAACGTCATATAGAATTACGGCATAACGTAGAACATCACATAGTAATACGTCCGAACGTATAACGTCATATAGAATTACGTCATAACTTATAACGTCGCATAGTAATACGTCATAACGTATAACGTCATATAGAATTACGGCATAACGTGTAACGTCACATAGTAATACGTCATAACGTATAACGTCATATAGAATTACGGCATAACGTATAACATCACATGGAATTACGATTTAGCGTATAACGTCATATAGCAATGCGTCATAACGTATAACGCCATTTAGTAATGTGTCCTAACGTATAACGTCACATAGAATTACGGTTTAGCGTATAACGTCATATAGAATTAGGGTTTACCGTATAACGTTATATAGAATTACGGCATAATGTGTAACGTCACATAGTAATACGTCATAACGTATAACGCCATATAGTAATGCGTCATAACGTATGACGTCATATAGTATTGTGTCATGACGTATAACGTCATATAGAATTAGGTCATGACGTAGAACTTCACACAGTAATACGTCATAACGTATAACGTCACATAGAATTACGGCATAACGTATAACATCACATGGAATTACGGTTTAGCGTATAACGTCATATAGCAATGCGTCATAACATATAACGCCATTTAGTAATGCGTCATAACATATAACGCCATATAGAAATGCGTCATAACCTATCATGTCATATAGTATTGCGTCATGACGTATAACGTCATATAGAATGACGTCATAACGTAGAACATCACATAGTAATACGTCCGAACGTATAACGTGATATAGAATTACGTCATAACTTATAACGTCACATAGTAATACGTCATAACGTATAACGTCATATAGAATTACGGCATAGCGTGTAACGTCACATAGTAATACGTCATAACGTATAACGTCATATAGAATTCCGGTTTAACGTATAACGCTATATAGCAATGTGTCAGAACGTATAACGTCATATAGAATTACGGCATCACGTAGAATATCACATAGTAATACGTCCGAACGTATAACGTCATATAGAATTACGTCATAACTTATAACGTCACATAGTAATACGTCATAACGTATAACGTCATATAGAATTACGGCATAGCGTGTAACGTCACATAGTAGTACGTCATAACGTATAACGTCACATAGAATTACGGTTTAGCGTATAACGTCATATAGCAATGCGTCATAACGTATAACGCCATTTAGTAATGCGTCATAACATATAACGCCATATAGTAATGCGTCATAAGCTATAGCGTCATATAGTATTGCGTCATGACGTATAACGTCATATAGAATTACGTCATAACGTATAACGCCATATAGAAATGCGTCATAACGTATGACGTCACATAGTATTGCGTCATGACGTTTAACGTCATATAGAATTAGGTAATAACGTAGAACATCACATAGTAATACGTCATAACGTATAACGTCACATAGAATTACGGATCAGCGTCTAACGTCATATAGCAATACGTCATAACGTATAAGGCCATATAGCAATGCGTCATAACGTTTAACGGCATATAGTATTGCGTCATGACGTATAACGTCATATAGAATGACGTCATAACGTATAACGCCATATAGTAATGCGTCATGACGTATAACGCCATATAGTAATACGTCATAACGTATAACGTCATATAGAATTACGGTTTAACGTATAACGTCATACAGTAATGCGTCATAACGCATAACGTCACACAGTAATACGTCATAACTTATAACGTCACATAGAATTACGGTTTAACGTATAACGTCATATAGCAATGCGTCATAACGTATAACGCCATTTAGTAATGCGTCCTAACGTATAACGTCATATAGAATTACGGTTTAACGTATACCGTCATAGAGTATTGCGTCATAACGTATAACGTCATATATAATTACGTCATAACGTAGAACATCACATAGTAATACTTCCGAACGTATAGCGTCATATTGAATTACGTCATAACTTATAACGTCACATAGTAATACGTCATAACGTATAACGTCATATAGAATTACGGCATAGAGTGTAACGTCACATAGTAATACGTCATAACGTATAACGTCATATAGAATTCCGGTTTAACGTATAACGCTATATAGCAATGCGTCATAACGTATAACGTCATATAGAATTACGGCATAACGTAGAACATCACATAGTAATACGTCCGAACGTATAACGTCATATAGAATTACGTCATAACTTATAACGTCGCATAGTAATACGTCATAACGTATAACGTCATATAGAATTACGGCATAACGTGTAACGTCACATCGTAATACGTCATAACGTATAACGTCATATAGAATTACGGCATAACGTATAACATCACATGGAATTACGATTTAGCGTATAACGTCATATAGCAATGCGTCATAACGTATAACGCCATTTAGTAATGTGTCCTAAAGTATAACGTCACATAGAATTACGGTTTAGCGTATAACGTCATATAGAATTAGGGTTTACCGTATAACGTTATATAGAATTACGGCATAATGTGTAACGTCAGATAGTAATACGTTATAACGTATAACGCCATATAGTAATGCGTCATAACGTATGACGTCATATAGTATTGTGTCATGACGTATAACGTCATATAGAATTAGGTCATGACGTAGAACTTCACACAGTAATACGTCATAACGTATAACGTCACATAGAATTACGGTTTAGCGTATAACGTCATATAGCAATGCGTCACAACATATAACGCCATTTAGTAATGCGTCATAACATATAACGCCATATAGAAATGCGTCATAACCTATCATGTCATATAGTATTGCGTCATGACGTATAACGTCATATAGAATGACGTCATAACGTAGAACATCACATAGTAATACGTCCGAACGTATAACGTGATATAGAATTACGTCATAACTTATAACGTCACATAGTAATACGTCATAACGTATAACGTCATATCGAATTACGGTTTAATGTATATCGTCATATAGAAATCCGGTTTAACGTGTAACGTCATATGGAATTACGGTTTAACGTATAAAGCAATGTAGAATTACGGCATAACGTATAACGCCATATAGCCACGCGTCATAACGTAAAAGGTCATATGGAATTACGGTTTAATGTATATCGTCATATAGAAATCCGGTTTAACGTGTAACGTCATATGGAATTACGGTTTAACGTATAAAGCAATGTAGAATTACGGCATAACGTATAACGTCATATAGTAATGCGTCATAACGTATAACGCCATATAGTAATGCGTCATAATGTATAACGTCATATAGAATTACGGTTTAACGTATAACGTCATATAGCAATGCGTCATAACGTATAACGCCATATAGAAATGCGTCATAACGTATAACGTCACATGGAATTACGGTTTAGCGTATAACGTCATAGATCAATGCGTCATAACGTATAACGCCATTTAGTAATGCGTCCTAACGTATAACGTCATATCGAATTACGGTTTAATGTATATCGTCATATAGAAATCCGGTTTAACGTGTAACGTCATATGGAATTACGGTTTAACGTATAAAGCAATGAAGAATTACGGCATAACGTATAACGTCATATAGTAATGCGTCATAACGTATAACACCATATAGTAATGCGTCATAATGTATAACGTCATATAGAATTACGGTTTAACGTGTAACGTCATATAGTAATGCGTCATAACGTATAGCGCCATATTGTAATGCGTCATAACGTATGACGTCATATAGTATTGCGTCATGACATATAACGTCATGTAGAATTGGGTCATAACGTAGAACATCACACAGTAATACGTCATAACGTATAACGTCACATAGAATTACGGTTTAACGTATAACGTCATATAGCAATGCGTCATACCGTATAACGCCATATAGAAAGGCGTCATGACGTATAACGTCATATAGAATTACGGTTTAACGTGTAACGTCATATAGTAATGCGTCATAACGTATAACGCCATTTAGTAATGCGTCATAACGTATAACGTCACATAGTAATACGTCATAACGTATAACGTCATATAGAATTACGGCATAATGTATAACGTCACATAGTAATACGTCATAACGTATAACGCCATTTAGTAATGCGTCATAACGTATAACGTCATATAGAATTGCGGTTTAAAGTATAACGTCATATAGTAATGCGTCATAACGTATAACGCCATTTAGTAATGCGTCATAACGTATAGCGCCATATAGTAATGCGTCATAACGTATAACGCCATTTAGTAATGCGTCATAACGTATAACGCCATATAGTAATGGGTCATAACGTATAACGCCATATAGTAATGCGTCATAGCGTATGACGTCATATAGTATTGCGTCATGACGTATAACGCCATATAGTATTGCGTCATGACGTATAACGCCATATAGTAAGGCGCCATGACGTATAACGTCATATAGAAATAAGGCATAACGTATAACGTCACATAGTAATACGTCATAACGTATAACGTCATATAGAATTACGGCATAACGTATAACATCACATGGAATTACGATTTAGCGTATAACGTCATATAGCAATGCGTCATAACGTATAACGCCATATAGCCATGCGTCATAACATATAACGCCATATAGTAATGCGTCATAAGCTATAGCGTCATATAGTATTGTGTCATGACGTATAACGTCATATAGAATTACGTCATAACGTATAACGCCATATAGCCATGCGTCATAACGTATAAGGTCATATGGAATTACGGTTTAACGTATAACGTCATATAGTAATGCGTCATAACGTATAACGCCATATAGAAATGCGTCATAACGTATGACGTCACATAGTATTGCGTCATGACGTATAACGTCATATAGAATTACATCATAACTTGTAACGTCACATGGTAATACGAAATAACGTATAACGTCATATAGAATTACGGTATAATGTATAACGTCACATAGTAATACGTCATAACGTATAACGCCATTTAGTAATGCGTCATAACGTATAACGTCATATAGAATTACGGCATAATGTGTAACGGCACATAGTAATACGTCATAATGTATAACGCCATATAGCAATGCGTCCTAACGTATAACGTCATATAGAATTACGGTTTAACGTATAACGTCATACAGTAATGCGTCATAACGCATAACGTCACATAGTAATACGTCATAACTTGTAACGTCACATAGAATTACGGTTTAGCGTATAACGTCATATAGAATTAGGGTTTAACGTATAACGTCAAATGGAATTACGGTTTAGCGTATAACGTCATATAGAATTAGGGTTTAACGTATAACATCATATGGAATTACGGTTTAACGTACAACGTCATATAGTAATGCGTCATAACGTATAACGCCATTTAGTAATGCGTCATAACGTATAACGCCCTGTAGTAGTGCGTCATAACGTATGACGTCATATAGTATTGCGTCATGACGTATAACGCCATATAGTAAGGCGCCATGACGTATAACGTCATATAGAAATACGGCATAACGTATAACGTCACATAGTAATACGTCATAACGTGTAGCGTCGTATAGAATTACGTCATAACGTACAACGTCACATAGTAATACGTCATAACGTATAACGTCACATAGTAATACGTCATAACGTGTAACGTCGTATAGCATTACGTCATAACGCATAACGTCACATAGTAATACGTCATAACTTATATCGTCACATCGAATTACGGTTTAGCGTATAACGTCATATAGAATTAGGGTTTAACGTATAACGTCAAATAGAATTACGGTTTGGCGTATAACGTCATATAGAATTAGGGTTTAACGTATAACATCATATGGAATTACGGTTTAACGTACAACGTCATATAGTAATGCGTCATAACTGATAACGCCATTTAGTAATGCGTCATAACATATAACGCCATATAGTAATGCGTCATAAGCTATAGCGTCATATAGTATTGCGTCATAACGTATAACGTCATATAGAATTACGTCATAACGTATAACGCCATATAGCCATGCGTCATAAAGTATAAGGTCATATGGAATTAGGGTTTAGCGTATAACGTCATGTAGCAAAGCGTCATAACGTATAACGCCATATAGAATTGCGTCATAACGTATAACGTCACAGAGTAATACGTCAAAACGTATAACGTCATATAGAATTCCGGTTTAACGTATAACGTCATATGGAATTACGATTTAACGTATGAAGCCATGTAGAATTACGGCATAACGTATAACGTCACATAGTAATACGTCATAACGTATAACATCACATGGAATTATGATTTAGCGTATAACGTCATATAGCAATGCGTCATAACGTATAACGCCATATAGCAATGCGTCATAACGTATAACGTCATATAGAAATACGTTATAACTTATAACGTCACATGGTAATACGTCATAACGTATAACGTCATATAGAAATACGGCATAACGTATAACATCACATGGAATTACGATTTAGCGTATAACGTCATATAGCAATGCGTCATAACGTATAACGCCATTTAGTAATGCGTCCTAACGTATAACTTCATATAGAATTACGGTTTACCGTATACCGTCATATAGTATTACGTTATAACGTATAACGTCATATATAATTACGTCATAACGTAGAACATCACATAGTAATACGTCCGAACGTATAACGTCATATAGAATTACGTCATAACTTATAACGTCACAAAGTAATACGTCATAACGTATAACGCCACATAGAATTACGGTTTAGCGTATAACGTCATATAGCAATGCGTCATAACGTGTAACGCCATTTAGTAATGCGTCATAACATATAACGCCATATAGTAATGCGTCATAAGCTAAAGCGTCATATAGTATTGCGTCATGACGTATAACGTCATATAGAATTACGTCATAACGTATAACGCCATATAGCCATGCGTCATAACGTATAAGGTCATATGGAATTACGGTTTAACGTATAACGTCATATAGTAATGCGTCATATCGTATAACGCCATATAGAAATGCGTCATAACGTATGACGTCACATAGTATTGCGTCATGACGTATAACGTCATATAGAATTAGGTCATAACGTAGAACATCACATAGTAATACGTCATAACGTATAACGTCACATAGAATTACGGTTCAGCGTCTAACGTCATATAGCTATACGTCATAACGTATAAGGCCATATAGCAATGCGTCATAACGTATACCGGCATATAGTATTGCGTCATAACGTATAACGCCATATAGCCATGCGTCATAAAGTATAAGGTCATATGGAATTAGGGTTTAGCGTATAACGTCATATAGCAATGCGTCATAACGTGTAACGCCATTTAGTAATGCGTCATAACATATAACGCCATATAGTAATGCGTCATAAGCTAAAGCGTCATATAGTATTGCGTCATGACGTATAACGTCATATAGAATTACGTCATAACGTATAACGCCATATAGCCATGCGTCATAACGTATAAGGTCATATGGAATTACGGTTTAACGTATAACGTCATATAGTAATGCGTCATATCGTATAACGCCATATAGAAATGCGTCATAACGTATGACGTCACATAGTATTGCGTCATGACGTATAACGTCATATAGAATTAGGTCATAACGTAGAACATCACATAGTAATACGTCATAACGTATAACGTCACATAGAATTACGGTTCAGCGTCTAACGTCATATAGCAATACGTCATAACGTATAAGGCCATATAGCAATGCGTCATAAAGTATAAGGTCATATGGAATTAGGGTTTAGCGTATAACGTCATGTAGCAATGCGTCATAACGTATAACGCCATATCGAATTGCGTCATAACGGATAACGTCACGGAGTAATACGTCAAAACGTATAACGTCATATAGAATTCCGGTTTAACGTATAACGTCATATGGAATTACGATTTAACGTATGAAGCCATGTAGAATTACGGCATAACGTATAACGTCACATAGTAATACGTCATAACGTATACCGTCATATAATAAGGCGACATGACGTATAACGTCATATAGAATTACGTCATAACGTATAACGTCACGTAGTAATACGTCATAACGTATAACGTCTCATAGAATTACGGTTTAATGTATAGCGTCATATAGAAATCCGGTTTAACGTATAACGTCATATGGAATTACGGTTTAACGTATAAAGCAATGTAGTATTACGGCATAACGTATAACGTCATATAGTAATGCGTCATAACGTATAACGCCATATAGTAATGCGTCATAATGTATAACGTCATGTAGTATTGCGTCATGAAGTATAACGTCATATAGAATTACGTCATGACGTAGAGCATCACATAGTAATACTTCATAACGTATAAGGTCATACAGTCATTCGTCATACCGTATAAAGTCATATAGAATTACGGCATAAAGTATAACGTCACGTAGTAATACGTCACATCGTACAACGTCATATAGAATTACGGCATGACGTATAACGTCACATAGTAATACGTCAAAACGTATAACGCCATATAGCAATGCGTCATAACGTATAACGTCATATAGAAATACGTTATAACTTATAACGTCACATAGTAATACGTCATAACGTATAACGTCATATAGAATTACGGCATAACGTATAACATCACATGGAATTACGATTTAGCGTACAACGTCATATAGAATTAGGGTTTACCGTATAACGTTATATAGAATTACGGCATAATGTGTAACGTCACATAGTAATACGTCATAACGTATAACGCCATATAGTAATGCGTCATAACGTATGACGTCATATAGTATTGTGTCATGACGTATAACGTCATATAGAATTAGGTCATAACGTAGAACGTCACACAGTAATACGTCATAACGTATAACGTCACATAGAATTACGGTTTAGCGTATAACGTCATATAGCAATGCGTCATAACATATAACGCCATTTAGTAATGAGTCATAACATATAACGCCATATAGAAATGCGTCATAACCTATAATGTCATATAGTATTGCGTCATGACGTATAACGTCATATAGAATGACGTCATAACGTAGAACATCACATAGTAATACGTCCCAACGTATAACGTCATATACAATTACGTCATAACTTATAACGTCACATAGTAATACGTCATAACGTATAACGTCATATAGAATTACGTCATAACTTATAACGTCACATAGTAATACGTCATAACGTATAACGTCATATAGAATTACGGCATAGAGTGTAACGTCACATAGTAGTACGTCATAACGTATAACGTCACATAGAATTACGGTTTAGCGTATAACGTCATATAGCAATGCGTCATAACGTATAACGCCATTTAGTAATGCGTCATAACATATAACGCCATATAGTAATGCGTCATAAGCTATAGCGTCATATAGTATTGCGTCATGACGTATAACGTCATATAGAATTACGTCATAACGTATAACGCCACATAGCCATGCGTCATAACGTATAAGGTCATATGGAATTACGGTTTAACGTATAACGTTATATAGTAATGCGTCATAACGTATAACGCCATATAGAAATGCGTCATAACGTATGACGTCACATAGTATTGCGTCAAGACGTATAACGTCATATAGAATGACGTCATAACGTAGAACATCACATAGTAAACGTCCTAACGTATAACGTCATATAGAATTACGTCATAACTTATAACGTCACATAGTAATACGTCATAACGTATAACGTCATATAGAATTACGGTTTAACGTGTAACGTCATATAGTAATGCGTCATAACGTATAGCGCCATATAGTAATGCGTCATAACGTATGACGTCACATAGTATTGCGTCATGACGTATAACGTCATGTAGAATTGGGTCATAACGTAGAACATCACACAGTAATACGTCATAACGTATAACGTCACATAGAAATACGGTTTAACGTATAACGTCATATAGTAATGCGTCATACCGTATAAAGCCATATAGAAAGGCGTCATGACGTATAACGTCATATAGAATTACGGTTTAACGTGTAACGTCATATAGTAATGCGTCATAACGTATAACGCCATTTAGTAATGCGTCATAACGTATAACGCCATATAGTAATGCGTCATAGCGTATGACGTCATATAGTATTGCGTCATGACGTATAACGCCATATAGTATTGCGTCATGACGTATAACGCCATATAGTAAGGCGCCATGACGTATAACGTCATATAGAATTAGGGTTTAACGTATAACATCATATGGAATTACGGTTTAACATACAACGTCATATAGTAATGCGTCATAACGGATAACGCCATTTAGTAATGCGTCATAACGGATAACGTCATATAGAATTACGGCATAAAGTATAACGTCACATAGTAATACGTCATAACGTATAACGCCATATAGTAAGGCGCCATGACGTATAACGTCATATAGAAATAAGGCATAACGTATAACGTCACATAGTAATACGTCATAACGTATAACGTCATATAGAATTACGGCATAGCGTGTAACGTCACATAGTAGTACGTCATAACGTATAACGTCACATAGAATTACGGTTTAGCGTATAACGTCATATAGCAATGCGTCATAACGTATAACGCCATTTAGTAATGCGACATAACATATAACGCCATATAGTAATGCGTCATAAGCTATAGCGTCATATAGTATTGCGTCATGACGTATAACGTCATATAGAATTACGTCATAACGTATAACGCCATATAGCCATGCGTCATAACGTATGACGTCACATAGTATTGCGTCATGACGTATAACGTCATATAGAATTAGGTCATAACGTAGAACATCACATAGTAATACGTCATAACGTATAACGTCACATGGTAATACGTCATAACGTATAGCGTCACATAGTAATACGTCATAATGTATAACGTCACATAGTAATACGTCATAACGTATAACGAGATATAGGAATGCGTCATAACGTATAACGGCATATAGTATTGCGTCATGACGTATAACGTCATATAGAATGACGTCATAACGTAGAACATCACATAGTAAACGTCCTAACATATAACGTCATATAGAATTACGTCATAACTTATAACGTCACATGGTAATACGAAATAACGTATAACGTCATATAGAATTACGGCATAATGTATAACGTCACATAGTAATACGTCATAACGTATAACGCCATTTAGTAATGCGTCATAACGTATAACGTCATATAGAATTACGGCATAATGTGTAACGTCACATAGTAATACGTCATAATGTATAACGCCATATAGCAATGCGTCATAACGTATAACGTCATATAGAATTACGGTTTAACGTATAACGTCATACAGTAATGCGTCATAACGCATAACATCACATAGTAATACGTCATAACTTATAACGTCACATAGAATTACGGTTTAGCGTATAACGTCATATAGAATTATAGTTTAACGTATAACGTCAAATAGAATTACGGTTTAGCGTATAACGTCATATAGAATTAGGGTTTAACGTATAACATCATATGGAATTACGGTTTAACATACAACGTCATATAGTAATGCGTCATAACGGATAACGCCATTTAGTAATGCGTCATAACGGATAACGTCATATAGAATTACGGCATAAAGTATAACGTCACATAGTAATACGACATAACGTATAGCGTCACATAGTAATACGTCATAATGTATACCGTCTTATAGAATTACGGTTTAACGTATAACGTCATACAGTAATGCGTCATAACGCATAACGTCACATAGTAATACGTCATAACTTATAACGTCACATAGAGTTACGGTTTAGCGTATAAAGTCATATAGAATTAGGGTTTAACGTATAACGTCACATAGAATTACGGTTTAGCGTATAACGTCATATAGAATTAGGGTTTAACGTATAAGGTCATATAGAATTAGGGTTTAACGTATAACGTCACATAGAATTACGGTTTAGCGTATAACGTCATATATAATTAGGGTTTACCGTATAACGTCATATAGAATTACGGTTTAACGTATAACGTCACATAGTAATACGTCATAACGTGTAACGTAGTATAGAATTACGTCATAACGTATAACGTCACATAGTAATACGTCATAACGTATAACGTCATATAGAATTCCGGTTTAACGAATAACGCTATATAACAATGCGTCATAACGTATAACGTCATATAGAATTACGGCATAATGTGTAACGTCACAAAGTAATACGACATAATGTATAACGCCATATAGCAATGCGTCATAACGTATACCGTCATATAGAATTACGGTTAAACGTATAACGTCATACAGTAATGCGTCATAACGCATAACGTCACACAGTAATACGTCATAACTTATAACGTCACATAGAATTACGGATTAGCGTGTAAAGTCACATAGAATTAGGGTTTAACGTATAACGTCACATAGAATTACGGTTTAGCGTATAAGGTCATATAGAATTAGGGTTTAACGTATAACGTGATATCGTAATGCGTCATAACGGATAACGCCATTTAGTAATGCGTCATAACGTATAACGTCACATAGTAAACGTCATAACGTATAACGTCATATAGAATTACGTCATAACGCATAACGTCACATAGTAATACGTCATAACGTATAGCGTCACATAGTAATACGTCATAACGTATAACGTCACATAGTATTACGGTTTAGTGTACAGCGTCATAGAGTAATGCGTCATAACGTATAACGACATTTAGTAATGCGTCATAATGTATAACGTCATATAGAATTACGGTTTAACGTATAACGTCATATAGTAATGCGTCATAACGTATAACGTCACATAGAATTAGGGCTTAGCGTATAACGTCATATAGAATTACGGTTTAACGTATAACGTCATATAGTATTGCTTCACAAGGGATAACGCCATTTAGTAATGCGTCATAACGTATAACGCCATTTAGTAATGCGTCATAACTTATAACGCCATATAGTAACGCGTCATAACGGATGACGTCACATAGAATTAGGGTTTAGCGTATAACGTCATATAGAATTACGGTTTAACGTATAACGTCATATAGTATTGCGTCACAAGGGATAACGCCAGTTAGTAATGCGTCATAACGTATAACGTCACATAGTAATACGTCATAACATATAACGTCATATAGAATTACGGCATAACGAATAACGTCACATAGTAATACGTCATAACGCATAGCGTCACATAGTAATACGTCATAATGTATAACGTCACATAGTAATACGTCATAACGTATAACGAGATATAGCAATGCGTCATAACGTATAACGTCATATAGAATTACGGTTTAAGGTATAACGTCATATAGTAATGCGTCATAACGTATAACGCCATATAGTAATGAGTCATAACGTACAACGTCATATAGTATTGCGTCATGAAGTATAACGTCATATAGAGTTACCTCATAACGTAGAACATCACATAGTAATACGTCATAACGTATAACGTCATATAGAGTTAGGTCATAACTTATAACGTCACATAGTAGTACGTAATAGCGTTTAACGTCATATAGAATTCCGGTTTTTTCGTATAACGCCATATAGCAACGCGTTATAAAGTATAACGTCATATAGTAATGCGTGATAACGCATAACGTCATATAGAATTACGGCATAACGTATAACGTCACATAGTAATACGTCATAAAGTATAGCGTCACATAGTAATACGTCATAATGTAGAACGTCACATAGTAATACGTCATAACGTATAACGAGATATAGCAATGCATCATAACGTATAACGTCATATAGAATTACGGTTTAAGGTATAACGTCATATAGAATTAGGGTTTAACGTATAACATCATATGGAATTACGGTTTAACATACAACGTCATATAGTAATGCGTCATAACGGATAACGCCATTTAGTAATGCGTCATAACGGATAACGTCATATAGAATTACGGCATAAAGTATAACGTCACATAGTAATACGACATAACGTATAGCGTCACATAGTAATACGTCATAATGTATACCGTCTTATAGAATTACGGTTTAACGTATAACGTCATACAGTAATGCGTCATAACGCATAACGTCACATAGTAATACGTCATAACTTATAACGTCACATAGAGTTACGGTTTAGCGTATAAAGTCATATAGAATTAGGGTTTAACGTATAACGTCACAGAGAATTACGGTTTAGCGTATAACGTCATATAGAATTAGGGTTTAACGTATAAGGTCATATAGAATTAGGGTTTAACGTATAACGTCACATAGAATTACGGTTTAGCGTATAACGTCATATATAATTAGGGTTTACCGTATAACGTCATATAGAATTACGGTTTAACGTATAACGTCACATAGTAATACGTCATAACGTGTAACGTAGTATAGAATTACGTCATAACGTATAACGTCACATAGTAATACGTCATAACGTATAACGTCATATAGAATTCCGGTTTAACGAATAACGCTATATAACAATGCGTCATAACGTATAACGTCATATAGAATTACGGCATAATGTGTAACGTCACAAAGTAATACGACATAATGTATAACGCCATATAGCAATGCGTCATAACGTATACCGTCATATAGAATTACGGTTAAACGTATAACGTCATACAGTAATGCGTCATAACGCATAACGTCACACAGTAATACGTCATAACTTATAACGTCACATAGAATTACGGATTAGCGTGTAAAGTCACATAGAATTAGGGTTTAACGTATAACGTCACATAGAATTACGGTTTAGCGTATAAGGTCATATAGAATTAGGGTTTAACGTATAACGTGATATCGTAATGCGTCATAACGGATAACGCCATTTAGTAATGCGTCATAACGTATAACGTCACATAGTAAACGTCATAACGTATAACGTCATATAGAATTACGTCATAACGCATAACGTCACATAGTAATACGTCATAACGTATAGCGTCACATAGTAATACGTCATAACGTATAACGTCACATAGTATTACGGTTTAGTGTACAGCGTCATAGAGTAATGCGTCATAACGTATAACGACATTTAGTAATGCGTCATAATGTATAACGTCATATAGAATTACGGTTTAACGTATAACGTCATATAGTAATGCGTCATAACGTATAACGTCACATAGAATTAGGGCTTAGCGTATAACGTCATATAGAATTACGGTTTAACGTATAACGTCATATAGTATTGCTTCACAAGGGATAACGCCATTTAGTAATGCGTCATAACGTATAACGCCATTTAGTAATGCGTCATAACTTATAACGCCATATAGTAACGCGTCATAACGGATGACGTCACATAGAATTAGGGTTTAGCGTATAACGTCATATAGAATTACGGTTTAACGTATAACGTCATATAGTATTGCGTCACAAGGGATAACGCCAGTTAGTAATGCGTCATAACGTATAACGTCACATAGTAATACGTCATAACATATAACGTCATATAGAATTACGGCATAACGAATAACGTCACATAGTAATACGTCATAACGCATAGCGTCACATAGTAATACGTCATAATGTATAACGTCACATAGTAATACGTCATAACGTATAACGAGATATAGCAATGCGTCATAACGTATAACGTCATATAGAATTACGGTTTAAGGTATAACGTCATATAGTAATGCGTCATAACGTATAACGCCATATAGTAATGAGTCATAACGTACAACGTCATATAGTATTGCGTCATGAAGTATAACGTCATATAGAGTTACCTCATAACGTAGAACATCACATAGTAATACGTCATAACGTATAACGTCATATAGAGTTAGGTCATAACTTATAACGTCACATAGTAGTACGTAATAGCGTTTAACGTCATATAGAATTCCGGTTTTTTCGTATAACGCCATATAGCAACGCGTTATAAAGTATAACGTCATATAGTAATGCGTGATAACGCATAACGTCATATAGAATTACGGCATAACGTATAACGTCACATAGTAATACGTCATAAAGTATAGCGTCACATAGTAATACGTCATAATGTAGAACGTCACATAGTAATACGTCATAACGTATAACGAGATATAGCAATGCATCATAACGTATAACGTCATATAGAATTACGGTTTAAGGTATAACGTCATATAGAATTAGGGTTTAACGTATAACATCATATGGAATTACGGTTTAACATACAACGTCATATAGTAATGCGTCATAACGGATAACGCCATTTAGTAATGCGTCATAACGTATAACGTCATATAGAATTACGGCATAATGTGTAACGTCACATAGTAATACGTCATAACGTATAACGCCATTTAGTAATGCGTCATAACGTATAACGTCATATAGAATTACGGCATAATGTGTAACGTCACATAGTAATACGTCATAACGTATAGCGTCACATAGTAATACGTCATAATGTATACCGTCTTATAGAATTACGGTTTAACGTATAACGTCATACAGTAATGCGTCATAACGCATAACGTCACATAGTAATACGTCATAACTTATAACGTCACATAGAGTTACGGTTTAGCGTATAAAGTCATATAGAATTAGGGTTTAAAGTATAACGTCACATAGAATTACGGTTTAGCGTATAACGTCATATATAATTAGGGTTTACCGTATAACGTCATATAGAATTACGGTTTAACGTATAACGTCATATAGTAATACGATATAACGTATAACGTCATATAGAATAACGGCATAACGTATAACGTCACATAGTAATACGACATAACGTATAGCGTCACATAATAATGCGTCATAGTGTATAACGTCACATAGTAATACGTCATAACGTATAACGAGATATAGCAATGCGTCATAACGTATAACGTCATATAGACTTACGGTTTAAGGTATAACGTCATATATTAATGCGTCATAACCTATAACGCCATATTGTAATGCGTCATATCGTATAACGCCATATTGTAATGCGTCATAACGTATAACGCCATATTGTAATGCGTAATAACGTATAACGTCATACAGTATTGCCTCATGAAGTATAACGTCATATAGAATTACGTCATAACGTAGAACATCACATAGTAATACGTCATAGCGAATAACGTCATATAGAGTTACGTCATAACTTATAACGTCACATAGTAATACGTAATAACGTTTAACGTCATATCGAATTCCGGTTTAACGTTCAACGCCATATAGCAATGCGTTATAAAGTATAACGTCACATGGTAATACGTCATAGCGAATAACGTCATATAATAAGGCGACATGACGTATAACGTCATATAGAATTACGTCACAACGTATAACGTCACGTAGTAATACGTCATAAAGTATAACGTCACATAGAATTACGGTTTAACGTATAACGTAATATAGTACTCCTGTTTAACGTACAACGTCATATAGTAATGCGTGATAACGTATAACGTCATATAGTATTGCGTCATGACGTATAAAGTCATATAGAATTATTTCATAACGTAGAACATCACATAGTAATACGTCATAACGTATAACGTTACATAGAATTACGGTTTAACGTATAACGTCATATAGTAATGCGTCATACTGTATCACGCCATATAGCAATGCGTCATAACGTATAACGTCATTTAGAAATACGATATAACGTATAATGTCACATAGTAATACGGCATAACGTATAACGCCATATTGTAATGCGTCATAACGTATAATGTCACATAGTAATACGTCATAACGTATAACGCCATATTGTAATGCGTCATAACGTATAACGTCATATAGTAATACGTCATAACGTATAACGACATATAGAATTACGTCATAACGTATAGCGTCACATCGTAATACGTCATAATGTATAACGTCACATAGTAATACGTCATAACGTATAACGAGATATAGCAATGCGTCATAACGTATAACGTCATATAGAACTACGGTTTAACGTATAACGTAATATAGAATTCCGGTTTAACGTATAACGTCATATAGAACTACGGTTTAACGTATAACGTTATATAGTAATGCGTCATGACGGATAAAGCCATTTAGTAATGCGTCATAACGTATAACGTCACATAGTAATACGACATAACGTATAACGCCATATAGTAATACGTCATAACGTATAACGTCATATAGAATTAGGGTTTAACGTATAACGTCATATGGAATTATGGTTTAACGTATATCGTCATATAGTATTGCGTCATAACGGATAACGCCATTTAGTAATGCGTCATAACGTATAATGTCACATAGTAATACGTCATAACGTATAGCGTCATATAGAATTAGGGTTTAACGTATAACGTCATATGGAATTTTGGTTTAACGTATAACGTCATATAGTATTGCGTCATAACGGTTAACGCCATTTAGTAATGCGTCATAACTTATAACGTCACATAGTAATACGTCATAACGTATAACGCCATATTGTAATGCGTCATAACGTATAACGTCATATAGTATTGCGTCATGAAGTATAACGTCATATAGAATTACGTCATAACGTATAGCGTCACATAGTAATACGTCATAATGTATAACGTCATATAGCAATGCGTCATAACGTATAAGGCCATATAGCAATGCGTCATAACGTATAACGTCATATAGAAATACGATATAACGTATAACGTCACATAGTAATACGTCATAACGTGTAGCGTTCTATAGAATTAAGTCATAACGTGTAACGTCACATAGTAATACGTCATAACGTATAACTTCATATAGAAATCCGGGTTAACGTATAACGCTATATAGCAATGCGTCATACCGTATAACGTCATATAGAATTGCGGCATAATGTATAACGTCACATAGTAATACGTCATAACGTATAACGCCATATAGATATGCGTCATAACGTATAACGTCATATGGAATTACGGTTTAACGTCTAACGTCATATAGTAATGCCTCATAACGTATAACGCCATTTAGTAATGCGTCATAACATATAACGCCATATAGTAATACGTCCTAACGTATAACGCCATATAGAATTACGGCATAACGTATAACGTCACAGAGAATTACGGTTTAACGTATAACGCTATATTGCAATGCGTCATACCGTAAGACGTCATATAGAAGTACGGCATAATGTATAACGTCACATAGTAATACGTCATAACGTATAACGCCATATAGCTATGCGTCATAACGTATAAGGTCATATGGAATTACGGTTTAACGTACAGCGTCATATAGTAATGCGTCATAACGTATAACGCCATATAGTAATGCGTCATAACGTATAACGTCACATAGAATTACGGTTTAGCGTATAACGTCATATAGCAATGCGTCATAACGTATAACGTCATATAGTAATACGATATAACGTATAACGTCATATAGAATTACGGCATAACGTATAATGTCACATAGTAATACGTCATAACGTATAGCGTCATATAGAATTAGGGTTTAACGTATAACGTCATATGGAATTTTGGTTTATCGTATAACGTCATATAGTATTGCGTCATAACGGTTAACGCCATTTAGTAATGCGTCATAACTTATAACGTCACATAGTAATACGTCATAACGTATAACGCCATATTGTAATGCGTCATAACGTATAACGTCATATAGTATTGCGTCATGAAGTATAACGTCATATAGAATTACGTCATAACGTATAGCGTCACATAGTAATACGTCATAATGTATAACGTCACATAGTAATACGTCATAACGTATAACGCCATATTGTAATGCGTCATAACGTATAACGTCATATAGTATTGCGTCATGAAGTATAACGTCATATAGAATTACGTCATAACGTATAGCGTCACATAGTAATACGTCATAATGTATAACGTCATATAGCAATGCGTCATAACGTATAAGGCCATATAGCAATGCGTCATAACGTATAACGTCATATAGAAATACGATATAACGTATAACGTCACATAGTAATACGTCATAACGTGTAGCGTTCTATAGAATTAAGTCATAACGTGTAACGTCACATAGTAATACGTCATAACGTATAACTTCATATAGAAATCCGGGTTAACGTATAACGCTATATAGCAATGCGTCATACCGTATAACGTCATATAGAATTACGGCATAATGTATAACGTCACATAGTAATACGTCATAACGTATAACGCCATATAGATATGCGTCATAACGTATAACGTCATATGGAATTACGGTTTAACGTATAACGTCATATAGTAATGCCTCATAACGTATAACGCCATTTAGTAATGCGTCATAACATATAACGCCATATAGTAATACGTCCTAACGTATAACGTCATATAGAATTACGGCATAACGTATAACGTCACAGAGAATTACGGTTTAACGTATGACGCTATATTGCAATGCGTCATACCGTAAGACGTCATATAGAAGTACGGCATAATGTATAACGTCACATAGTTATACGTCATAACGTATAACGCCATATAGCTATGCGTCATAACGTATAAGGTCATATGGAATTACGGTTTAACGTATAGCGTCATATAGTAATGCGTCATAACGTATAACGCCATATAGTAATGCGTCATAACGTATAACGTCACATAGAATTACGGTTTAGCGTATAACGTCATATAGCAATGCGTCATAACGTATAACGTCATATAGTAATACGATATAACGTATAACGTCATATAGAATTACGGCATAACGTATAACGTCACATAGTAATACGACATAACGTATAGGGTCACATAGTAATACGTCATAATGTATAACGTCACATAGTAATACGTCATAACGTATAACGCCATTTAGATATGCGTCATAACGTATAACGTCATATAGACTTACGGTTTAAGGTATAACGTCATATAGTAATGCGTCATAACGTATAACGTCATACAGTATTGCCTCATGAAGTATAACGTCATATAGAATTACGTCATAATGTAGAACATCACATAGTAATACGTCATAACGTATAACGTCATATAGAGTTACGTCATAACTTATAACGTCACATAGTAATACGTCATAACGTATAACGTCATATAGAGTTACGTCATAACTTATAACGTCACATAGTAATACGTAATAACGTTTAACGTCATATCGAATTCCGGTTTAACGTATAACGCCATATAGCAATGCGTTATAAAGTATAACGTCACATGGTAATACGTCATAACGAATAACGTCATATAATAAGGCGACATGACGTATAACGTCATATAGAATTACGTCACAACGTATAACGTCACGTAGTAATACGTCATAACGTATAACGTCACATAGTATTACGGTTTAACGTATAACGTAATATAGTATTCCGGTTTAACGTACAACGTCGTATAGTAATGCGTGATAACGTATAACGTCATATAGTATTGCGTCAAGACGTATAACGCCATATTGTAATGCGTCATACCATATAACGTCATATAGTATTGCGTCATGAAGTATAACGTCATATAGAATTACTTTATAACGTATAGCGTCACGTAGTAATACGTCATAACGTATAACGTCGCATAGAATTACGGATTAACGTATAACGTAATATAGAATTCCGGTTTAACGTACAACGTCATATAGTAATGGGTGATAACGTATAACGTCATATAGTATTGCGTCATGACGTATAACGTCATATAGAATTATTTCATAACGTAGAACATCACATAGTAATACGTCATAACGTATAACGTCACATAGAATTACGGTTTAACGTATAACGTCATATAGTAATGCGTCATACCGTATCACGCCAGTTAGTAATGCGTCATAACGTATAACGCCATATAGTAATGCGTCATAACGTATAACGTCATATAGTATTGCGTCATGACGTATAACGTCACAGAGAATTACGGTTTAGTGTCTAACGTCATATAGCAATGCGTCATAACGTATAACTTCATATAGAAATCCGGGTTAACGTATAACGCTATATAGCAATGCGTCATACCGTATAACGTCATATAGAATTACGGCATAATGTATAACGTCACATAGTAATACGTCATAACGTATAACGCCATATAGATATGCGTTATAACGTATAACGTCACAGAGAATTACGGTTTAGTGTCTAACGTCATATAGCAATGCGTCATAACGTATAAGGCCATATAGCAATGCGTCATAACGTATAACGTCATATAGATATACGATATAACGTATAACGTCACATAGTAATACGTCATAACGTGTAGCGTTCTATAGAATTAAGTCATAACGTGTAACGTCACAAAGTAATACGTCATAACGTATAACTTCATATAGAAATCCGGGTTAACGTATAACGCTATATAGCAATGCGTCATACCGTATAACGTCATATAGAATTACGGCATAATGTATAACGTCACATAGTAATACGTCATAACGTATAACGCCATATAGATATGCGTTATAACGTATAACGTCATATGGAATTACGGTTTAACGTATAACGTCATATAGTAATGCGTCATAACGTATAACGCCATTTAGTAATGCGTCATAACATATAACGCCATATAGTAATACGTCCTAACGTATAACGTCATATAGAATTACGGCATAACGTATAACGTCACGGAGAATTACGGTTTAACGTATAACGCTATATTGCAATGCGTCATACCGTAAGACGTCATATAGATGTACGGCATAATGTATAGCGTCACATAGTAATACGTCATAACGTATAACGCCATATAGCTTTGCGTCATAACGTATAAGGTCATATGGAATTACGGTTTAACGTATAGCGTCATATAGTAATGCGTCATAACGTATAACGCCATATAGTAATGCGTCATAACGTATAACGTCACATAGAATTACGGTTTAGCGTATAACGTCATATAGCAATGCGTCATAACGTATAACGTCATATAGTAATACGATATAACGTATAACGTCATATAGAATTACGGCATAACGTATAACGTCACATAGTAATACGACATAACGTATAGCGTCACATAGTAATACGTCATAATGTATAACGTCACATAGTAATACGTCATAACGTATAACGCCATACAGATATGCGTCATAACGTATAACGTCATATAGACTTACGGTTTAAGGTATAACGTCATATAGTAATGCGTCATAACGTATAACGCCATATTGTAATGCGTCATAACGTATAACGCCATATTGTAATGCGTCATAACGTATAACGTCATACAGTATTGCCTCATGAAGTATGACGTCATATAGAATTACGTCATAACGTAGAACATCACATAGTAATACGTCATAACGTATAACGTCATATAGAGTTACGTCATAACTTATAACGTCACATAGTAATACGTAATAACGTTTAACGTCATATCGAATTCCGGTTTAACGTATAACGCCATATAGCAATGCGTTATAAATTATAACGTCACATGGTAATACGTCATAACGAATAACGTCATATAATAAGGCGACATGACGTATAACGTCATATAGAATTACGTCACAACGTATAACGTCACGTAGTATTACGTCATAACGTATAACGTCACATAGTATTACGGTTTAACGTATAACGTAATATAGTATTCCGGTTTAAAGTACAAGGTCGTATAGTAATGCGTGGTAACGTATAACGTCATATAGTATTGCGTCATGACGTATAAGGCCATACAGCAATGAGCCATAACGTATAACGTCATATAGTAATACGATATAACGTATAACGTCATATAGAATTACGGCATACCGTATAACGTCACATAGTAATACGACATAACGTATAGCGTCACATAGTAATACGTCAAAATGTATAACGTCACATAGTAATACGACATAACGTATAACGAGATATAGTAATACGTCATAACGTATAACGACATATAGAATTACGTCATAACGTATAGCGTCACATAGTAATACCTCATAATGTATAACGTCACATAGTAATACGTCATAACGAAAAACGAGATATAGCAATGCGTCATAACGTATAACGTCATATAGAATTACGGTTTAACGTATAACGTAATATAGAATTCCGGTTTAACGTATAACGTCATATAGTATTACGTCATAACTTATAACGTCACATAGTAATACGTCCTAACGTATAACGAGATATAGCAATGCGTCATAACGTATAACGTCATATAGAATTACGGTTTAACGTATAACGTAATATAGAATTCCGGTTTAACGTATAACGTCATATAGAACTACGGTTTAACGTATAACGTCATATAGCAATGCGTCATAGCGTATGACGACATTTAGTAATGCGTCATAACGTATAACGCCATATTATAATGCGTCATACCATATAACGTCATATAGTATTGCGTCATGAAGTATAACGTCCTATAGAATTACGTCATAACGTAGAACATCACATAGTAATACGACATAACGTATAGCGTCACATAGTAATACGTCAAAATGTATAACGTCACATAGTAATACGACATAACGTATAACGAGATATAGTAATACGTCATAACGTATAACGACATATAGAATTACGTCATAACGTATAGCGTCACATAGTAATACCTCATAATGTATAACGTCACATAGTAATACGTCATAACGAAAAACGAGATATAGCAATGCGTCATAACGTATAACGTCATATAGAATTACGGTTTAACGTATAACGTAATATAGAATTCCGGTTTAACGTATAACGTCATATAGTATTACGTCATAACTTATAACGTCACATAGTAATACGTCCTAACGTATAACGAGATATAGCAATGCGTCATAACGTATAACGTCATATAGAATTACGGTTTAACGTATAACGTAATATAGAATTCCGGTTTAACGTATAACGTCATATAGAACTACGGTTTAACGTATAACGTCATATAGCAATGCGTCATAGCGTATGACGACATTTAGTAATGCGTCATAACGTATAACGCCATATTATAATGCGTCATACCATATAACGTCATATAGTATTGCGTCATGAAGTATAACGTCATATAGAATTACGTCATAACGTAGAACATCACATAGTAATACGACATAACGTATAGCGTCACATAGTAATACGTCAAAATGTATAACGTCACATAGTAATACGACATAACGTATAACGAGATATAGTAATACGTCATAACGTATAACGACATATAGAATTGCGTCATAACGTATAGCGTCACATAGTAATACCTCATAATGTATAACGTCACATAGTAATACGTCATAACGAAAAACGAGATATAGCAATGCGTCATAACGTATAACGTCATATAGAATTACGGTTTAACGTATAACGTAATATAGAATTCCGGTTTAACGTATAACGTCATATAGTATTACGTCATAACTTATACCGTCACATAGTAATACGTCCTAACGTATAACGAGATATAGCAATGCGTCATAACGTATAACGTCATATAGAATTACGGTTTAACGTATAACGTAATATAGAATTCCGGTTTAACGTATAACGTCATATAGAACTACGGTTTAACGTATAACGTCATATAGCAATGCGTCATAGCGTATGACGACATTTAGTAATGCGTCATAACGTATAACGCCATATTATAATGCGTCATACCATATAACGTCATATAGTATTGCGTCATGAAGTATAACGTCATATAGAATTACGTCATAACGTAGAACATCACATAGTAATACGTCATAACGTAAAACGTCATATAGAGTTACGTCATAACTTATAACGTCACATAGTAATACGTCATAATGTATAACGTCACATAGTAATACGTCATAACGTATAACGAGATATAGCAATGCGTCATAACGTATAACGTCATATAGAATTAGGGTTTAACGTATAACGTCATATGGAATTATGGTTTAACGTATAACGTCATATAGTATTGCGTCATAACGTATAACGTCATATAGAATTCCGGTTTAACGTATAACGTAATATAGAATTCCGGTTTAACGTACAACGTCACATAGTAATGCGTGATAACGTATAACCTCATATAGTATTGCGTCATGACGTATAACGCCATATTATAATGCGTCATACCATATAACGTCATATAGTATTGCGTCATGAAGTATAACGTCATATAGAATTACGTCATAACGTAGAACATCACATAGTAATACGTCATAACGTAAAACGTCATATAGAGTTACGTCATAACTTATAACGTCACATAGTAATACGTAATAACGTTTAACGTCATATCGAATTCCGGTTTAACGTATAACGCCATATAGCAATGCGTTATGAAGTATAACGTCACATGGTAATACGTCATAACGTATAACGTCATATAATAAGGCGACATGACGTATAACGTCATATAGAATTACGTCACAACATATAACGTCAAGTAGTAATACGTCATAACGTATAACGTCACATAGAATTACGGATTAACGTATAACGTAATATAGAATTCCGGTTTAACGTACAACGTCATATAGTAATGGGTGATAACGTATAACGTCATATAGTATTGCGTCATGACGTATAACGTCATATAGAATTATTTCATAACGTAGAACATCACATAGTAATACGTCATAACGTATAACGTCACATAGAATTACGGTTTAACGTATAACGTCATATAGTAATGCGTCATACCGTATCGCGCCATTTAGTAATGCGTCATAACGTACAACGTCACATAGTAATACGTCATAACGTATAACGTCATATAGAATTACGTCATAACGTATAACGCCATATAGTAATGCGTCATAACGTATAACGTCATATAGTATTGCGTCATGACGTATAACGTCACAGAGAATTACGGTTTAGCGTCTAACGTCATATAGAATTACGTCACAACGTATAACGTCACGTAGTAATACGTCATAACGTATAACGTCACATAGTATTACGGTTTAACGTATAACGTAATATAGTATTCCGGTTTAACGTACAACGTCGTATAGTAATGCGTGATAACGTATAACGTCATATAGTATTGCGTCAAGACGTATAACGCCATATTGTAATGCGTCATACCATATAACGTCATATAGTATTGCGTCATGAAGTATAACGTCATATAGAATTACTTTATAACGTATAGCGTCACGTAGTAATACGTCATAACGTATAACGTCACATAGAATTACGGATTAACGTATAACGTAATATAGAATTCCGGTTTAACGTACAACGTCATATAGTAATGGGTGATAACCTATAACGTCATATAGTATTGCGTCATGACGTATAACGTCATATAGAATTATTTCATAACGTAGAACATCACATAGTAATACGTCATAACGTATAACGTCACATAGAATTACGGTTTAACGTATAACGTCATATAGTAATGCGTCATACCGTATCACGCCAGTTAGTAATGCGTCATAACGTATAACGCCATATAGTAATGCGTCATAACGTATAACGTCATATAGTATTGCGTCATGACGTATAACGTCACAGAGAATTACGGTTTAGCGTCTAACGTCATATAGCAATGCGTCATAACGTATAAGGCCATATAGCAATGCGTCATAACGTATAACGTCATATAGATATACGATATAACGTATAACGTCACATAGTAATACGTCATAACGTGTAGCGTTCTATAGAATTAAGTCATAACGTGTAACGTCACAAAGTAATACGTCATAACGTATAACTTCATATAGAAATCCGGGTTAACGTATAACGCTATATAGCAATGCGTCATACCGTATAACGTCATATAGAATTACGGCATAATGTATAACGTCACATAGTAATACGTCATAACGTATAACGCCATATAGATATGCGTTATAACGTATAACGTCATATAGAATTACGGTTTAACGTATAACGTCATATAGTAATGCGTCATAACGTATAACGCCGTTTAGTAATGCGTCATAACATATAACGCCATATAGTAATACGTCCTAACGTATAACGTCATATAGAATTACGGCATAACGTATAACGTCACGGAGAATTACGGTTTAACGTATAACGCTATATTGCAATGCGTCATACCGTAAGACGTCATATAGAAGTACGGCATAATGTATAGCGTCACATAGTAATACGTCATAACGTATAACGCCATATAGCTTTGCGTCATAACGTATAAGGTCATATGGAATTACGGTTTAACGTATAGCGTCATATAGTAATGCGTCATAACGTATAACGCCATATAGTAATGCGTCATAACGTATAACGTCACATAGAATTACGGTTTAGCGTATAACGTCATATAGCAATGCGTCATAACGTATAACGTCATATAGTAATACGATATAACGTATAACGTCATATAGAATTACGGCATAACGTATAACGTCACATAGTAATACGACATAACGTATAGCGTCACATAGTAATACGTCATAATGTATAACGTCACATAGTAATACGTCATAACGTATAACGCCATACAGATATGCGTCATAACGTATAACGTCATATAGACTTACGGTTTAAGGTATAACGTCATATAGTAATGCGTCATAACGTATAACGCCATATTGTAATGCGTCATAACGTATAACGCCATATTGTAATGCGTCATAACGTATAACGTCATACAGTATTGCCTCATGAAGTATGACGTCATATAGAATTACGTCATAACGTAGAACATCACATAGTAATACGTCATAACGTATAACGTCATATAGAGTTACGTCATAACTTATAACGTCACATAGTAATACGTAATAACGTTTAACGTCATATCGAATTCCGGTTTAACGTATAACGCCATATAGCAATGCGTTATAAATTATAACGTCACATGGTAATACGTCATAACGAATAACGTCATATAATAAGGCGACATGACGTATAACGTCATATAGAATTACGTCACAACGTATAACGTCACGTAGTATTACGTCATAACGTATAACGTCACATAGTATTACGGTTTAACGTATAACGTAATATAGTATTCCGGTTTAAAGTACAAGGTCGTATAGTAATGCGTGATAACGTATAACGTCATATAGTATTGCGTCATGACGTATAAGGCCATACAGCAATGAGCCATAACGTATAACGTCATATAGTAATACGATATAACGTATAACGTCATATAGAATTACGGCATACCGTATAACGTCACATAGTAATACGACATAACGTATAGCGTCACATAGTAATACGTCAAAATGTATAACGTCACATAGTAATACGACATAACGTATAACGAGATATAGTAATACGTCATAACGTATAACGACATATAGAATTACGTCATAACGTATAGCGTCACATAGTAATACCTCATAATGTATAACGTCACATAGTAATACGTCATAACGAAAAACGAGATATAGCAATGCGTCATAACGTATAACGTCATATAGAATTACGGTTTAACGTATAACGTAATATAGAATTCCGGTTTAACGTATAACGTCATATAGTATTACGTCATAACTTATAACGTCACATAGTAATACGTCCTAACGTATAACGAGATATAGCAATGCGTCATAACGTATAACGTCATATAGAATTACGGTTTAACGTATAACGTAATATAGAATTCCGGTTTAACGTATAACGTCATATAGAACTACGGTTTAACGTATAACGTCATATAGCAATGCGTCATAGCGTATGACGACATTTAGTAATGCGTCATAACGTATAACGCCATATTATAATGCGTCATACCATATAACGTCATATAGTATTGCGTCATGAAGTATAACGTCCTATAGAATTACGTCATAACGTAGAACATCACATAGTAATACGACATAACGTATAGCGTCACATAGTAATACGTCAAAATGTATAACGTCACATAGTAATACGACATAACGTATAACGAGATATAGTAATACGTCATAACGTATAACGACATATAGAATTACGTCATAACGTATAGCGTCACATAGTAATACCTCATAATGTATAACGTCACATAGTAATACGTCATAACGAAAAACGAGATATAGCAATGCGTCATAACGTATAACGTCATATAGAATTACGGTTTAACGTATAACGTAATATAGAATTCCGGTTTAACGTATAACGTCATATAGTATTACGTCATAACTTATAACGTCACATAGTAATACGTCCTAACGTATAACGAGATATAGCAATGCGTCATAACGTATAACGTCATATAGAATTACGGTTTAACGTATAACGTAATATAGAATTCCGGTTTAACGTATAACGTCATATAGAACTACGGTTTAACGTATAACGTCATATAGCAATGCGTCATAGCGTATGACGACATTTAGTAATGCGTCATAACGTATAACGCCATATTATAATGCGTCATACCATATAACGTCATATAGTATTGCGTCATGAAGTATAACGTCATATAGAATTACGTCATAACGTAGAACATCACATAGTAATACGACATAACGTATAGCGTCACATAGTAATACGTCAAAATGTATAACGTCACATAGTAATACGACATAACGTATAACGAGATATAGTAATACGTCATAACGTATAACGACATATAGAATTGCGTCATAACGTATAGCGTCACATAGTAATACCTCATAATGTATAACGTCACATAGTAATACGTCATAACGAAAAACGAGATATAGCAATGCGTCATAACGTATAACGTCATATAGAATTACGGTTTAACGTATAACGTAATATAGAATTCCGGTTTAACGTATAACGTCATATAGTATTACGTCATAACTTATACCGTCACATAGTAATACGTCCTAACGTATAACGAGATATAGCAATGCGTCATAACGTATAACGTCATATAGAATTACGGTTTAACGTATAACGTAATATAGAATTCCGGTTTAACGTATAACGTCATATAGAACTACGGTTTAACGTATAACGTCATATAGCAATGCGTCATAGCGTATGACGACATTTAGTAATGCGTCATAACGTATAACGCCATATTATAATGCGTCATACCATATAACGTCATATAGTATTGCGTCATGAAGTATAACGTCATATAGAATTACGTCATAACGTAGAACATCACATAGTAATACGTCATAACGTAAAACGTCATATAGAGTTACGTCATAACTTATAACGTCACATAGTAATACGTCATAATGTATAACGTCACATAGTAATACGTCATAACGTATAACGAGATATAGCAATGCGTCATAACGTATAACGTCATATAGAATTAGGGTTTAACGTATAACGTCATATGGAATTATGGTTTAACGTATAACGTCATATAGTATTGCGTCATAACGTATAACGTCATATAGAATTCCGGTTTAACGTATAACGTAATATAGAATTCCGGTTTAACGTACAACGTCACATAGTAATGCGTGATAACGTATAACCTCATATAGTATTGCGTCATGACGTATAACGCCATATTATAATGCGTCATACCATATAACGTCATATAGTATTGCGTCATGAAGTATAACGTCATATAGAATTACGTCATAACGTAGAACATCACATAGTAATACGTCATAACGTAAAACGTCATATAGAGTTACGTCATAACTTATAACGTCACATAGTAATACGTAATAACGTTTAACGTCATATCGAATTCCGGTTTAACGTATAACGCCATATAGCAATGCGTTATGAAGTATAACGTCACATGGTAATACGTCATAACGTATAACGTCATATAATAAGGCGACATGACGTATAACGTCATATAGAATTACGTCACAACATATAACGTCAAGTAGTAATGCGTCATAACGTATAACGTCACATAGAATTACGGATTAACGTATAACGTAATATAGAATTCCGGTTTAACGTACAACGTCATATAGTAATGGGTGATAACGTATAACGTCATATAGTATTGCGTCATGACGTATAACGTCATATAGAATTATTTCATAACGTAGAACATCACATAGTAATACGTCATAACGTATAACGTCACATAGAATTACGGTTTAACGTATAACGTCATATAGTAATGCGTCATACCGTATCGCGCCATTTAGTAATGCGTCATAACGTACAACGTCACATAGTAATACGTCATAACGTATAACGTCATATAGAATTACGTCATAACGTATAACGCCATATAGTAATGCGTCATAACGTATAACGTCATATAGTATTGCGTCATGACGTATAACGTCACAGAGAATTACGGTTTAGCGTCTAACGTCATATAGAATTACGTCACAACGTATAACGTCACGTAGTAATACGTCATAACGTATAACGTCACATAGTATTACGGTTTAACGTATAACGTAATATAGTATTCCGGTTTAACGTACAACGTCGTATAGTAATGCGTGATAACGTATAACGTCATATAGTATTGCGTCAAGACGTATAACGCCATATTGTAATGCGTCATACCATATAACGTCATATAGTATTGCGTCATGAAGTATAACGTCATATAGAATTACTTTATAACGTATAGCGTCACGTAGTAATACGTCATAACGTATAACGTCACATAGAATTACGGATTAACGTATAACGTAATATAGAATTCCGGTTTAACGTACAACGTCATATAGTAATGGGTGATAACCTATAACGTCATATAGTATTGCGTCATGACGTATAACGTCATATAGAATTATTTCATAACGTAGAACATCACATAGTAATACGTCATAACGTATAACGTCACATAGAATTACGGTTTAACGTATAACGTCATATAGTAATGCGTCATACCGTATCACGCCAGTTAGTAATGCGTCATAACGTATAACGCCATATAGTAATGCGTCATAACGTATAACGTCATATAGTATTGCGTCATGACGTATAACGTCACAGAGAATTACGGTTTAGCGTCTAACGTCATATAGCAATGCGTCATAACGTATAAGGCCATATAGCAATGCGTCATAACGTATAACGTCATATAGATATACGATATAACGTATAACGTCACATAGTAATACGTCATAACGTGTAGCGTTCTATAGAATTAAGTCATAACGTGTAACGTCACAAAGTAATACGTCATAACGTATAACTTCATATAGAAATCCGGGTTAACGTATAACGCTATATAGCAATGCGTCATACCGTATAACGTCATATAGAATTACGGCATAATGTATAACGTCACATAGTAATACGTCATAACGTATAACGCCATATAGATATGCGTTATAACGTATAACGTCATATAGAATTACGGTTTAACGTATAACGTCATATAGTAATGCGTCATAACGTATAACGCCATTTAGTAATGCGTCATAACATATAACGCCATATAGTAATACGTCCTAACGTATAACGTCATATAGAATTACGGCATAACGTATAACGTCACGGAGAATTACGGTTTAACGTATAACGCTATATTGCAATGCGTCATACCGTAAGACGTCATATAGAAGTACGGCATAATGTATAGCGTCACATAGTAATACGTCATAACGTATAACGTCACATAGTATTACGGTTTAACGTATAACGTAATATAGTATTCCGGTTTAACGTACAACGTCGTATAGTAATGCGTGATAACGTATAACGTCATATAGTATTGCGTCAAGACGTATAACGCCATATTGTAATGCGTCATACCATATAACGTCATATAGTATTGCGTCATGAAGTATAACGTCATATAGAATTACTTTATAACGTATAGCGTCACGTAGTAATACGTCATAACGTATAACGTCACATAGAATTACGGATTAACGTATAACGTAATATAGAATTCCGGTTTAACGTACAACGTCATATAGTAATGGGTGATAACCTATAACGTCATATAGTATTGCGTCATGACGTATAACGTCATATAGAATTATTTCATAACGTAGAACATCACATAGTAATACGTCATAACGTATAACGTCACATAGAATTACGGTTTAACGTATAACGTCATATAGTAATGCGTCATACCGTATCACGCCAGTTAGTAATGCGTCATAACGTATAACGCCATATAGTAATGCGTCATAACGTATAACGTCATATAGTATTGCGTCATGACGTATAACGTCACAGAGAATTACGGTTTAGCGTCTAACGTCATATAGCAATGCGTCATAACGTATAAGGCCATATAGCAATGCGTCATAACGTATAACGTCATATAGATATACGATATAACGTATAACGTCACATAGTAATACGTCATAACGTGTAGCGTTCTATAGAATTAAGTCATAACGTGTAACGTCACAAAGTAATACGTCATAACGTATAACTTCATATAGAAATCCGGGTTAACGTATAACGCTATATAGCAATGCGTCATACCGTATAACGTCATATAGAATTACGGCATAATGTATAACGTCACATAGTAATACGTCATAACGTATAACGCCATATAGATATGCGTTATAACGTATAACGTCATATAGAATTACGGTTTAACGTATAACGTCATATAGTAATGCGTCATAACGTATAACGCCATTTAGTAATGCGTCATAACATATAACGCCATATAGTAATACGTCCTAACGTATAACGTCATATAGAATTACGGCATAACGTATAACGTCACGGAGAATTACGGTTTAACGTATAACGCTATATTGCAATGCGTCATACCGTAAGACGTCATATAGAAGTACGGCATAATGTATAGCGTCACATAGTAATACGTCATAACGTATAACGCCATATAGCTTTGCGTCATAACGTATAAGGTCATATGGAATTACGGTTTAACGTATAGCGTCATATAGTAATGCGTCATAACGTATAACGCCATATAGTAATGCGTCATAACGTATAACGTCACATAGAATTACGGTTTAGCGTATAACGTCATATAGCAATGCGTCATAACGTATAACGTCATATAGTAATACGATATAACGTATAACGTCATATAGAATTACGGCATAACGTATAACGTCACATAGTAATACGACATAACGTATAGCGTCACATAGTAATACGTCATAATGTATAACGTCACATAGTAATACGTCATAACGTATAACGCCATACAGATATGCGTCATAACGTATAACGTCATATAGACTTACGGTTTAAGGTATAACGTCATATAGTAATGCGTCATAACGTATAACGCCATATTGTAATGCGTCATAACGTATAACGCCATATTGTAATGCGTCATAACGTATAACGTCATACAGTATTGCCTCATGAAGTATAACCATCATATAGAATTACGTCATAACGTAGAACATCACATAGTAATACGTCATAACGTATAACGTCATATAGAGTTACGTCATAACTTATAACGTCACATAGTAATACGTAATAACGTTTAACGTCATATCGAATTCCGGTTTAACGTATAACGCCATATAGCAATGCGTTATAAATTATAACGTCACATGGTAATACGTCATAACGAATAACGTCATATAATAAGGCGACATGACGTATAACGTCATATAGAATTACGTCACAACGTATAACGTCACGTAGTATTACGTCATAACGTATAACGTCACATAGTATTACGGTTTAACGTATAACGTAATATAGTATTCCGGTTTAAAGTACAAGGTCGTATAGTAATGCGTGATAACGTATAACGTCATATAGTATTGCGTCATGACGTATAAGGCCATACAGCAATGAGTCATAACGTATAACGTCATATAGTAATACGATATAACGTATAACGTCATATAGAATTACGGCATACCGTATAACGTCACATAGTAATACGACATAACGTATAGCGTCACATAGTAATACGTCAAAATGTATAACGTCACATAGTAATACGACATAACGTATAACGAGATATAGTAATACGTCATAACGTATAACGACATATAGAATTACGTCATAACGTATAGCGTCACATAGTAATACCTCATAATGTATAACGTCACATAGTAATACGTCATAACGAAAAACGAGATATAGCAATGCGTCATAACGTATAACGTCATATAGAATTACGGTTTAACGTATAACGTAATATAGAATTCCGGTTTAACGTATAACGTCATATAGTATTACGTCATAACTTATAACGTCACATAGTAATACGTCCTAACGTATAACGAGATATAGCAATGCGTCATAACGTATAACGTCATATAGAATTACGGTTTAACGTATAACGTAATATAGAATTCCGGTTTAACGTATAACGTCATATAGAACTACGGTTTAACGTATAACGTCATATAGCAATGCGTCATAGCGTATGACGACATTTAGTAATGCGTCATAACGTATAACGCCATATTATAATGCGTCATACCATATAACGTCATATAGTATTGCGTCATGAAGTATAACGTCATATAGAATTACGTCATAACGTAGAACATCACATAGTAATACGACATAACGTATAGCGTCACATAGTAATACGTCAAAATGTATAACGTCACATAGTAATACGACATAACGTATAACGAGATATAGTAATACGTCATAACGTATAACGACATATAGAATTACGTCATAACGTATAGCGTCACATAGTAATACCTCATAATGTATAACGTCACATAGTAATACGTCATAACGAAAAACGAGATATAGCAATGCGTCATAACGTATAACGTCATATAGAATTACGGTTTAACGTATAACGTAATATAGAATTCCGGTTTAACGTATAACGTCATATAGTATTACGTCATAACTTATAACGTCACATAGTAATACGTCCTAACGTATAACGAGATATAGCAATGCGTCATAACGTATAACGTCATATAGAATTACGGTTTAACGTATAACGTAATATAGAATTCCGGTTTAACGTATAACGTCATATAGAACTACGGTTTAACGTATAACGTCATATAGCAATGCGTCATAGCGTATGACGCCATTTAGTAATGCGTCATAACGTATAACGCCATATTATAATGCGTCATACCATATAACGTCATATAGTATTGCGTCATGAAGTATAACGTCATATAGAATTACGTCATAACGTAGAACATCACATAGTAATGCGACATAACGTATAGCGTCACATAGTAATACGTCAAAATGTATAACGTCACATAGTAATACGACATAACGTATAACGAGATATAGTAATACGTCATAACGTATAACGACATATAGAATTACGTCATAACGTATAGCGTCACATAGTAATACCTCATAATGTATAACGTCACATAGTAATACGTCATAACGAAAAACGAGATATAGCAATGCGTCATAACGTATAACGTCATATAGAATTACGGTTTAACGTATAACGTAATATAGAATTCCGGTTTAACGTATAACGTCATATAGTATTACGTCATAACTTATAACGTCACATAGTAATACGTCCTAACGTATAACGAGATATAGCAATGCGTCATAACGTATAACGTCATATAGAATTACGGTTTAACGTATAACGTAATATAGAATTCCGGTTTAACGTATAACGTCATATAGAACTACGGTTTAACGTATAACGTCATATAGCAATGCGTCATAGCGTATGACGACATTTAGTAATGCGTCATAACGTATAACGCCATATTATAATGCGTCATACCATATAACGTCATATAGTATTGCGTCATGAAGTATAACGTCATATAGAATTACGTCATAACGTAGAACATCACATAGTAATACGTCATAACGTAAAACGTCATATAGAGTTACGTCATAACTTATAACGTCACATAGTAATACGTCATAATGTATAACGTCACATAGTAATACGTCATAACGTATAACGAGATATAGCAATGCGTCATAACGTATAACGTCATATAGAATTAGGGTTTAACGTATAACGTCATATGGAATTATGGTTTAACGTATAACGTCATATAGTATTGCGTCATAACGTATAACGTCATATAGAATTCCGGTTTAACGTATAACGTAATATAGAATTCCGGTTTAACGTACAACGTCACATAGTAATGCGTGATAACGTATAACCTCATATAGTATTGCGTCATGACGTATAACGCCATATTATAATGCGTCATACCATATAACGTCATATAGTATTGCGTCATGAAGTATAACGTCATATAGAATTACGTCATAACGTAGAACATCACATAGTAATACGTCATAACGTAAAACGTCATATAGAGTTACGTCATAACTTATAACGTCACATAGTAATACGTAATAACGTTTAACGTCATATCGAATTCCGGTTTAACGTATAACGCCATATAGCAATGCGTTATGAAGTATAACGTCACATGGTAATACGTCATAACGTATAACGTCATATAATAAGGCGACATGACGTATAACGTCATATAGAATTACGTCACAACATATAACGTCAAGTAGTAATACGTCATAACGTATAACGTCACATAGAATTACGGATTAACGTATAACGTAATATAGAATTCCGGTTTAACGTACAACGTCATATAGTAATGGGTGATAACGTATAACGTCATATAGTATTGCGTCATGACGTATAACGTCATATAGAAATATTTCATAACGTAGAACATCACATAGTAATACGTCATAACGTATAACGTCACATAGAATTACGGTTTAACGTATAACGTCATATAGTAATGCGTCATACCGTATCGCGCCATTTAGTAATGCGTCATAACGTACAACGTCACATAGTAATACGTCATAACGTATAACGTCATATAGAATTACGTCATAACGTATAACGCCATATAGTAATGCGTCATAACGTATAACGTCATATAGTATTGCGTCATGACGTATAACGTCACAGAGAATTACGGTTTAGCGTCTAACGTCATATAGCAATGCGTCATAACGTATAAGGCCATATAGCAATGCGTCATAACGTATAACGTCATATAGAAATACGATATAACGTATAACGTCACATAGTAATACGTCATAACGTGTAACGTTCTATAGAATTAAGTCATAACGTGTAACGTCACATAGTAATACGTCATAACGTATAACTTCATATAGAATTCCGGGTTAACGTATAACGCTATATAGCAATGCGTCATACCGTATAACGTCATATAGAATTACGGCATAATGTATAACGTCACATAGTAATACGTCATAACGTATAACGCCATATAGATATGCGTCATAACGTATAACGTCATATGGAATTACGGTTTAACGTATAACGTCATATAGTAATGCGTCATAACGTATAACGCCATTTAGTAATGCGTCATAACATATAACGCCATATAGTAATACGTCCTAACGTATAACGTCATATAGAAATACGGCATAACATATAACGTCACAGAGAATTACGGTTTAACGTATAACGCTATATTGCAATGCGTCATACCGTAAGACGTCATATAGAAGTACGGCATATTGTATAACGTCACACAGTAATACGTCATAACGTATAACGCCATATAGCCATGCGTCATAACGTATAAGGTCATATGGAATTACGGTTTAACGTATAACGTCACATAGTAATGCGTCATAACGTATAACGCCATATAGTAATGCATCATAACGTATAACGTCACATAGAATTACGGTTTAACGTATAACGTCATATAGCAATGCGTCATACTGTATCGCGCCATTTAGTAATGCGTCATAACGTACAACGTCACATAGTAATACGTCATAACGTATAACGTCATATAGAATTACGTCATAACGTATAACGCCATATAGTAATGCGTCATAACGTATAACGTCATATAGTATTGCGTCATGACGTATAACGTCACAGAGAATTACGGGTTAGCGTCTAACGTCATATAGCAATGCGTCATAACGTATAAGGCCATATAGCAATGCGTCATAACGTATAACGTCATATAGAAATACGATATAACGTATAACGTCACATAGTAATACGTCATAACGTGTAACGTTCTATAGAATTAAGTCATAACGTGTAACGTCACATAGTAATACGTCATAACGTATAACTTCATATAGAATTCCGGGTTAACGTATAACGCTATATAGCAATGCGTCATACCGTATAACGTCATATAGAATTACGGCATAATGTATAACGTCAAATAATAAGGCGACATGACGTATAACGTCATATAGTATTGCGTCATGACGTATAACGTCATATAGAATTATTTCATAACGTAGAACATCACATAGTAATACGTCATAACGTATAACGTCACATAGAATTACGGTTTAACGTATAACGTCATATAGTAATGCGTCATACCGTATCACGCCATTTAGTAATGCGTCATAACGTACAACGTCACATAGTAATACGTCATACCGTGTAACGTCGTATAGAATTACGTCATAACGTATAACGCCATATAGTAATGCGTCATAACGTATAACGTCATATAGAATTCCGGTTTAACGTATAACGTCATATAGAATTACGGCATAACGTATAACGTCACAGAGAATTACCGTTTAGCGTCTAACGTCATATAGCAATACGTCATAACGTATAAGGCCATATAGCAATGCGTCATAACGTATAACGTCATATAGAAATACGATATAACGTATAACATCACATAGTAATACGTCATACCGTGTAACGTCGTATAGAATTACGTCATAACGTATAACGCCATATAGTAATGCGTCATAACGTATAACGTCATATAGAATTACGGTTTAACGTATAACGTAATATAGAATTCCGGTTTAACGTATAACGTCATATAGAACTACGGTTTAACGTATAACGTCATATAGCAATGCGTCATAGCGTATGACGACATTTAGTAATGCGTCATAACGTATAACGCCATATTATAATGCGTCATACCATATAACGTCATATAGTATTGCGTCATGAAGTATAACGTCATATAGAATTACGTCATAACGTAGAACATCACATAGTAATACGTCATAACGTAAAACGTCATATAGAGTTACGTCATAACTTATAACGTCACATAGTAATACGTCATAATGTATAACGTCACATAGTAATACGTCATAACGTATAACGAGATATAGCAATGCGTCATAACGTATAACGTCATATAGAATTAGGGTTTAACGTATAACGTCATATGGAATTATGGTTTAACGTATAACGTCATATAGTATTGCGTCATAACGTATAACGTCATATAGAATTCCGGTTTAACGTATAACGTAATATAGAATTCCGGTTTAACGTACAACGTCACATATTAATGCGTGATAACGTATAACGTCATATAGTATTGCGTCATGACGTATAACGCCATATTATAATGCGTCATACCATATAACGTCATATAGTATTGCGTCATGAAGTATAACGTCATATAGAATTACGTCATAACGTAGAACATCACATAGTAATACGTCATAACGTAAAACGTCATATAGAGTTACGTCATAACTTATAACGTCACATAGTAATACGTAATAACGTTTAACGTCATATCGAATTCCGGTTTAACGTATAACGCCATATAGCAATGCGTTATGAAGTATAACGTCACATGGTAATACGTCATAACGTATAACGTCATATAATAAGGCGACATGACGTATAACGTCATATAGAATTACGTCACAACATATAACGTCAAGTAGTAATACGTCATAACGTATAACGTCACATAGAATTACGGATTAACGTATAACGTAATATAGAATTCCGGTTTAACGTACAACGTCATATAGTAATGGGTGATAACGTATAACGTCATATAGTATTGCGTCATGACGTATAACGTCATATAGAAATATTTCATAACGTAGAACATCACATAGTAATACGTCATAACGTATAACGTCACATCGAATTACGGTTTAACGTATAACGTCATATAGTAATGCGTCATACCGTATCGCGCCATTTAGTAATGCGTCATAACGTACAACGTCACATAGTAATACGTCATAACGTATAACGTCATATAGAATTACGTCATAACGTATAACGCCATATAGTAATGCGTCATAACGTATAACGTCATATAGTATTGCGTCATGACGTATAACGTCACAGAGAATTACGGTTTAGCGTCTAACGTCATATAGCAATGCGTCATAACGTATAAGGCCATATAGCAATGCGTCATAACGTATAACGTCATATAGAAATACGATATAACGTATAACGTCACATAGTAATACGTCATAACGTGTAACGTTCTATAGAATTAAGTCATAACGTGTAACGTCACATAGTAATACGTCATAACGTATAACTTCATATAGAATTCCGGGTTAACGTATAACGCTATATAGCAATGCGTCATACCGTATAACGTCATATAGAATTACGGCATAATGTATAACGTCACATAGTAATACGTCATAACGTATAACGCCATATAGATATGCGTCATAACGTATAACGTCATATGGAATTACGGTTTAACGTATAACGTCATATAGTAATGCGTCATAACGTATAACGCCATTTAGTAATGCGTCATAACATATAACGCCATATAGTAATACGTCCTAACGTATAACGTCATATAGAAATACGGCATAACATATAACGTCACAGAGAATTACGGTTTAACGTATAACGCTATATTGCAATGCGTCATACCGTAAGACGTCATATAGAAGTACGGCATATTGTATAACGTCACACAGTAATACGTCATAACGTATAACGCCATATAGCCATGCGTCATAACGTATAAGGTCATATGGAATTACGGTTTAACGTATAACGTCACATAGTAATGCGTCATAACGTATAACGCCATATAGTAATGCATCATAACGTATAACGTCACATAGAATTACGGTTTAACGTATAACGTCATATAGCAATGCGTCATACTGTATCGCGCCATTTAGTAATGCGTCATAACGTACAACGTCACATAGTAATACGTCATAACGTATAACGTCATATAGAATTACGTCATAACGTATAACGCCATATAGTAATGCGTCATAACGTATAACGTCATATAGTATTGCGTCATGACGTATAACGTCACAGAGAATTACGGGTTAGCGTCTAACGTCATATAGCAATGCGTCATAACGTATAAGGCCATATAGCAATGCGTCATAACGTATAACGTCATATAGAAATACGATATAACGTATAACGTCACATAGTAATACGTCATAACGTGTAACGTTCTATAGAATTAAGTCATAACGTGTAACGTCACATAGTAATACGTCATAACGTATAACTTCATATAGAATTCCGGGTTAACGTATAACGCTATATAGCAATGCGTCATACCGTGTAACGTCGTATAGAATTACGTCATAACGTATAACGCCATATAGTAATGCGTCATAACGTATAACGTCATATAGAATTCCGGTTTAACGTATAACGTCATATAGAATTACGGCATAACGTATAACGTCACAGAGAATTACCGTTTAGCGTCTAACGTCATATAGCAATACGTCATAACGTATAAGGCCATATAGCAATG
The DNA here is from genome assembly GCF_041682495.2 of Bombus fervidus. Classification (NCBI taxonomy): domain Eukaryota; kingdom Metazoa; phylum Arthropoda; class Insecta; order Hymenoptera; family Apidae; genus Bombus; species Bombus fervidus. The sequence continues at coordinate 6,028,684 of NW_027212582.1, forward strand.
CGTCATAACGTATAACGTCATATAGAAATACGATATAACGTATAACATCACATAGTAATACGTCATAACGTATAGCGTCACATAGTAATACGTCAAAATGTATAACGTCACATAGTAATACGACATAACGTATAACGAGATATAGTAATACGTCATAACGTATAACGACATATAGAATTACGTCATAACGTATAGCGTCACATAGTAATACCTCATAATGTATAACGTCACATAGTAATACGTCATAACGAAAAACGAGATATAGCAATGCGTCATAACGTATAACGTCATATAGAATTACGGTTTAACGTATAACGTAATATAGAATTCCGGTTTAACGTATAACGTCATATAGTATTACGTCATAACTTATAACGTCACATAGTAATACGTCCTAACGTATAACGAGATATAGCAATGCGTCATAACGTATAACGTCATATAGAATTACGGTTTAACGTATAACGTAATATAGAATTCCGGTTTAACGTATAACGTCATATAGAACTACGGTTTAACGTATAACGTCATATAGCAATGCGTCATAGCGTATGACGACATTTAGTAATGCGTCATAACGTATAACGCCATATTATAATGCGTCATACCATATAACGTCATATAGTATTGCGTCATGAAGTATAACGTCATATAGAATTACGTCATAACGTAGAACATCACATAGTAATACGTCATAACGTAAAACGTCATATAGAGTTACGTCATAACTTATAACGTCACATAGTAATACGTCATAATGTATAACGTCACATAGTAATACGTCATAACGTATAACGAGATATAGCAATGCGTCATAACGTATAACGTCATATAGAATTAGGGTTTAACGTATAACGTCATATGGAATTATGGTTTAACGTATAACGTCATATAGTATTGCGTCATAACGTATAACGTCATATAGAATTCCGGTTTAACGTATAACGTAATATAGAATTCCGGTTTAACGTACAACGTCACATAGTAATGCGTGATAACGTATAACCTCATATAGTATTGCGTCATGACGTATAACGCCATATTATAATGCGTCATACCATATAACGTCATATAGTATTGCGTCATGAAGTATAACGTCATATAGAATTACGTCATAACGTAGAACATCACATAGTAATACGTCATAACGTAAAACGTCATATAGAGTTACGTCATAACTTATAACGTCACATAGTAATACGTAATAACGTTTAACGTCATATCGAATTCCGGTTTAACGTATAACGCCATATAGCAATGCGTTATGAAGTATAACGTCACATGGTAATACGTCATAACGTATAACGTCATATAATAAGGCGACATGACGTATAACGTCATATAGAATTACGTCACAACATATAACGTCAAGTAGTAATACGTCATAACGTATAACGTCACATAGAATTACGGATTAACGTATAACGTAATATAGAATTCCGGTTTAACGTACAACGTCATATAGTAATGGGTGATAACGTATAACGTCATATAGTATTGCGTCATGACGTATAACGTCATATAGAAATATTTCATAACGTAGAACATCACATAGTAATACGTCATAACGTATAACGTCACATAGAATTACGGTTTAACGTATAACGTCATATAGTAATGCGTCATACCGTATCGCGCCATTTAGTAATGCGTCATAACGTACAACGTCACATAGTAATACGTCATAACGTATAACGTCATATAGAATTACGTCATAACGTATAACGCCATATAGTAATGCGTCATAACGTATAACGTCATATAGTATTGCGTCATGACGTATAACGTCACAGAGAATTACGGTTTAGCGTCTAACGTCATATAGCAATGCGTCATAACGTATAAGGCCATATAGCAATGCGTCATAACGTATAACGTCATATAGAAATACGATATAACGTATAACGTCACATAGTAATACGTCATAACGTGTAACGTTCTATAGAATTAAGTCATAACGTGTAACGTCACATAGTAATACGTCATAACGTATAACTTCATATAGAATTCCGGGTTAACGTATAACGCTATATAGCAATGCGTCATACCGTATAACGTCATATAGAATTACGGCATAATGTATAACGTCACATAGTAATACGTCATAACGTATAACGCCATATAGATATGCGTCATAACGTATAACGTCATATGGAATTACGGTTTAACGTATAACGTCATATAGTAATGCGTCATAACGTATAACGCCATTTAGTAATGCGTCATAACATATAACGCCATATAGTAATACGTCCTAACGTATAACGTCATATAGAAATACGGCATAACATATAACGTCACAGAGAATTACGGTTTAACGTATAACGCTATATTGCAATGCGTCATACCGTAAGACGTCATATAGAAGTACGGCATATTGTATAACGTCACACAGTAATACGTCATAACGTATAACGCCATATAGCCATGCGTCATAACGTATAAGGTCATATGGAATTACGGTTTAACGTATAACGTCACATAGTAATGCGTCATAACGTATAACGCCATATAGTAATGCATCATAACGTATAACGTCACATAGAATTACGGTTTAACGTATAACGTCATATAGCAATGCGTCATACTGTATCGCGCCATTTAGTAATGCGTCATAACGTACAACGTCACATAGTAATACGTCATAACGTATAACGTCATATAGAATTACGTCATAACGTATAACGCCATATAGTAATGCGTCATAACGTATAACGTCATATAGTATTGCGTCATGACGTATAACGTCACAGAGAATTACGGGTTAGCGTCTAACGTCATATAGCAATGCGTCATAACGTATAAGGCCATATAGCAATGCGTCATAACGTATAACGTCATATAGAAATACGATATAACGTATAACGTCACATAGTAATACGTCATAACGTGTAACGTTCTATAGAATTAAGTCATAACGTGTAACGTCACATAGTAATACGTCATAACGTATAACTTCATATAGAATTCCGGGTTAACGTATAACGCTATATAGCAATGCGTCATACCGTATAACGTCATATAGAATTACGGCATAATGTATAACGTCAAATAATAAGGCGACATGACGTATAACGTCATATAGTATTGCGTCATGACGTATAACGTCATATAGAATTATTTCATAACGTAGAACATCACATAGTAATACGTCATAACGTATAACGTCACATAGAATTACGGTTTAACGTATAACGTCATATAGTAATGCGTCATACCGTATCACGCCATTTAGTAATGCGTCATAACGTACAACGTCACATAGTAATACGTCATACCGTGTAACGTCGTATAGAATTACGTCATAACGTATAACGCCATATAGTAATGCGTCATAACGTATAACGTCATATAGAATTCCGGTTTAACGTATAACGTCATATAGAATTACGGCATAACGTATAACGTCACAGAGAATTACCGTTTAGCGTCTAACGTCATATAGCAATACGTCATAACGTATAAGGCCATATAGCAATGCGTCATAACGTATAACGTCATATAGAAATACGATATAACGTATAACATCACATAGTAATACGTCATACCGTGTAACGTCGTATAGAATTACGTCATAACGTATAACGCCATATAGTAATGCGTCATAACGTATAACGTCATATAGAATTACGGTTTAACGTATAACGTAATATAGAATTCCGGTTTAACGTATAACGTCATATAGAACTACGGTTTAACGTATAACGTCATATAGCAATGCGTCATAGCGTATGACGACATTTAGTAATGCGTCATAACGTATAACGCCATATTATAATGCGTCATACCATATAACGTCATATAGTATTGCGTCATGAAGTATAACGTCATATAGAATTACGTCATAACGTAGAACATCACATAGTAATACGTCATAACGTAAAACGTCATATAGAGTTACGTCATAACTTATAACGTCACATAGTAATACGTCATAATGTATAACGTCACATAGTAATACGTCATAACGTATAACGAGATATAGCAATGCGTCATAACGTATAACGTCATATAGAATTAGGGTTTAACGTATAACGTCATATGGAATTATGGTTTAACGTATAACGTCATATAGTATTGCGTCATAACGTATAACGTCATATAGAATTCCGGTTTAACGTATAACGTAATATAGAATTCCGGTTTAACGTACAACGTCACATATTAATGCGTGATAACGTATAACGTCATATAGTATTGCGTCATGACGTATAACGCCATATTATAATGCGTCATACCATATAACGTCATATAGTATTGCGTCATGAAGTATAACGTCATATAGAATTACGTCATAACGTAGAACATCACATAGTAATACGTCATAACGTAAAACGTCATATAGAGTTACGTCATAACTTATAACGTCACATAGTAATACGTAATAACGTTTAACGTCATATCGAATTCCGGTTTAACGTATAACGCCATATAGCAATGCGTTATGAAGTATAACGTCACATGGTAATACGTCATAACGTATAACGTCATATAATAAGGCGACATGACGTATAACGTCATATAGAATTACGTCACAACATATAACGTCAAGTAGTAATACGTCATAACGTATAACGTCACATAGAATTACGGATTAACGTATAACGTAATATAGAATTCCGGTTTAACGTACAACGTCATATAGTAATGGGTGATAACGTATAACGTCATATAGTATTGCGTCATGACGTATAACGTCATATAGAAATATTTCATAACGTAGAACATCACATAGTAATACGTCATAACGTATAACGTCACATCGAATTACGGTTTAACGTATAACGTCATATAGTAATGCGTCATACCGTATCGCGCCATTTAGTAATGCGTCATAACGTACAACGTCACATAGTAATACGTCATAACGTATAACGTCATATAGAATTACGTCATAACGTATAACGCCATATAGTAATGCGTCATAACGTATAACGTCATATAGTATTGCGTCATGACGTATAACGTCACAGAGAATTACGGTTTAGCGTCTAACGTCATATAGCAATGCGTCATAACGTATAAGGCCATATAGCAATGCGTCATAACGTATAACGTCATATAGAAATACGATATAACGTATAACGTCACATAGTAATACGTCATAACGTGTAACGTTCTATAGAATTAAGTCATAACGTGTAACGTCACATAGTAATACGTCATAACGTATAACTTCATATAGAATTCCGGGTTAACGTATAACGCTATATAGCAATGCGTCATACCGTATAACGTCATATAGAATTACGGCATAATGTATAACGTCACATAGTAATACGTCATAACGTATAACGCCATATAGATATGCGTCATAACGTATAACGTCATATGGAATTACGGTTTAACGTATAACGTCATATAGTAATGCGTCATAACGTATAACGCCATTTAGTAATGCGTCATAACATATAACGCCATATAGTAATACGTCCTAACGTATAACGTCATATAGAAATACGGCATAACATATAACGTCACAGAGAATTACGGTTTAACGTATAACGCTATATTGCAATGCGTCATACCGTAAGACGTCATATAGAAGTACGGCATATTGTATAACGTCACACAGTAATACGTCATAACGTATAACGCCATATAGCCATGCGTCATAACGTATAAGGTCATATGGAATTACGGTTTAACGTATAACGTCACATAGTAATGCGTCATAACGTATAACGCCATATAGTAATGCATCATAACGTATAACGTCACATAGAATTACGGTTTAACGTATAACGTCATATAGCAATGCGTCATACTGTATCGCGCCATTTAGTAATGCGTCATAACGTACAACGTCACATAGTAATACGTCATAACGTATAACGTCATATAGAATTACGTCATAACGTATAACGCCATATAGTAATGCGTCATAACGTATAACGTCATATAGTATTGCGTCATGACGTATAACGTCACAGAGAATTACGGGTTAGCGTCTAACGTCATATAGCAATGCGTCATAACGTATAAGGCCATATAGCAATGCGTCATAACGTATAACGTCATATAGAAATACGATATAACGTATAACGTCACATAGTAATACGTCATAACGTGTAACGTTCTATAGAATTAAGTCATAACGTGTAACGTCACATAGTAATACGTCATAACGTATAACTTCATATAGAATTCCGGGTTAACGTATAACGCTATATAGCAATGCGTCATACCGTGTAACGTCGTATAGAATTACGTCATAACGTATAACGCCATATAGTAATGCGTCATAACGTATAACGTCATATAGAATTCCGGTTTAACGTATAACGTCATATAGAATTACGGCATAACGTATAACGTCACAGAGAATTACCGTTTAGCGTCTAACGTCATATAGCAATACGTCATAACGTATAAGGCCATATAGCAATGCGTCATAACGTATAACGTCATATAGAAATACGATATAACGTATAACATCACATAGTAATACGTCATACCGTGTAACGTCGTATAGAATTACGTCATAACGTATAACGCCATATAGTAATGCGTCATAACGTATAACGTCATATAGAATTCCGGTTTAACGTATAACGTCATATAGTAATGCGTCATAACGTATAACGCCATATAGTAATGCGTCATAACGTATAACGTCACATAGAATTACGGTTTAGCGTATATCGTCATATAGCAATGCGTCATAACCTATAACGTCATATAGTATTGCGTCATGACGTATAACGTCATATAGAGTTACGTCATAACTTATAACGTCACATGGTAATACGTAATAACGTTTAACGTCATATCGAATTCCGGTTTAACGTATAACGCCATATAGCAATGCGTTATAAAGTATAACGTCACATGGTAATACGTCATAACGAATAACGTCATATAATAAGGCGACATGACGTATAACGTCATATAGAATTACGTCACAACTTATAACGTCACGTAGTAATACGTCATAACGTATAACGTCACAGAGAATTACGGTTTAACGTATAACGTAATATAGTATTCCGGTTTAACGTACAACGTCATATAGTAATGCGTGATAACGTATAACGTCATATAGTATTGCGTCATGACGTATAACGTCATATAGAATTATTTCATAACGTAGAACATCACATAGTAATACGTCATAACGTATAACGTCACCTAGAATTACGGTTTAACGTATAACGTCACAGAGAATTACCGTTTAGCGTCTAACGTCATATAGCAATACGTCATAACGTATAAGGCCATATAGCTAAGCGTCATAACGTATAAGGTCATATGGAATTACGGTTTAACGTATAACGTCATATAGTAATGCGTCATAACGTATAACGCCATACAGTAATGAGTCATAACGTATTACGTCATATAGTAATACGTCATAACGTATAACGTCACATAGAATTACGGTTTAACGTATAACGTCATATAGTAATGCGTCATACCGTATCACGCCATTTAGTAATGCGTCATAACGTACAACGTCACATAGTAATACGTCATAACGTATAACGTCATATAGAATTACGGCATAACGTATAACGTCACAGAGAATTACCGTTTAGCGTCTAACGTCATATAGCAATACGTCATAACGTATAAGGCCATATAGCAATGCGTCATAACGTATAACGTCATATAGAAATACGATATAACGTATAACATCACATAGTAATACGTCATACCGTGTAACGTCGTATAGAATTACGTCATAACGTATAACGCCATATAGTAATGCGTCATAACGTATAACGTCATATAGAATTCCGGTTTAACGTATAACGTCATATAGTAATGCGTCATAACGTATAACGCCATATAGTAATGCGTCATAACGTATAACGTCACATAGAATTACGGTTTAGCGTATAACGTCATATAGCAATGCGTCATAACCTATAACGTCATATAGTATTGCGTCATGACGTATAACGTCATCTAGAGTTACGTCATAACTTATAACGTCACATGGTAATACGTAATAACGTTTAACGTCATATCGAATTCCGGTTTAACGTATAACGCCATATAGCAATGCGTTATAAAGTATAACGTCACATGGTAATACGTCATAACGAATAACGTCATATAATAAGGCGACATGACGTATAACGTCATATAGAATTACGTCACAACTTATAACGTCACGTAGTAATACGTCATAACGTATAACGTCACAGAGAATTACGGTTTAACGTATAACGTAATATAGTATTCCGGTTTAACGTACAACGTCATATAGTAATGCGTGATAACGTATAACGTCATATAGTATTGCGTCATGACGTATAACGTCATATAGAATTATTTCATAACGTAGAACATCACATAGTAATACGTCATAACGTATAACGTCACCTAGAATTACGGTTTAACGTATAACGTCATATAGTAATGTGTCATACAGTATCACGCCATTTAGTAATGCGTCATAACGTACAACGTCACATAGTAATACGTCATAACGTATAACGTCATATAGAATTACGTCATAACGTATAACGCCATATAGTAATGCGTCATAACGTATAACGTCATATAGTATTACGTCATAACTTATAACGTCACATAGTAATACGTCCTAACGTATAACGTCATATAGAATTACGGCATAACGTATAACGTCACAGAGAATTACGGTTTAGCGTCTAACGTCATATAGCAATACGTCATAACGTATAAGGCCATATGGCAATGCGTCATAACGTATAACGTCATATAGAAATACGATATAATGTATAACGTCACATAGCAATACGTCATACCGTGTAACGTCGTATAGAATTACGTCATAACGTGTAACGTCACACAGTAATACGTCATAACGTATAACGTCATATAGAATTCCGGTTTAACGTATAACGCTATATTGCCATGCGTCATACCGTAAGACGTCATATAGAAGTACGGCATAATGTATAACGTCACATAGTAGTACGTCATAACGTATAACGCCATATAGCTAAGCGTCATAACGTATAAGGTCATATGGAATTACGGTTTAACGTATAACGTCATACAGTAATGCGTCATAACGTATAACGCCATACAGTAATGAGTCATAACGTATTACGTCATATAGTATTGCGTCATGACGTATAACGTCATATAGAGTTACGTCATAACTTATAACGTCACATGGTAATACGTAATAACGTTTAACGTCATATCGAATTCCGGTTTAACGTATAACGCCATATAGCAATGCGTTATAAAGTATAACGTCACATGGTAATACGTCATAACGAATAACGTCATATAATAAGGCGACATGACGTATAACGTCATATAGAATTACGTCACAACTTATAACGTCACGTAGTAGTACGTCATAACGTATAACGTCACATAGAATTACGGTTTAACGTATAACGTAATATAGTATTCCGGTTTAACGTACAACGTCATATAGTAATGCGTGATAACGTATAATGCCATATAGTATTGCGTCATGACGTATAACGTCATATAGAATTATTTCATAACGTAGAACATCACATAGTAATACGTCATAACGTATAACGTCACATAGAATTACGGTTTAACGTATAACGTCATATAGTAATGCGTCATACAGTATCACGCCATTTAGTAATGCGTCATAACGTACAACGTCACATAGTAATACGTCATAACGTATAACGTCATATAGAATTACGTCATAACGTATAACGCCATATAGTAATGCGTCATAACGTATAACGTCATATAGTATTACGTCATAACTTATAACGTCACATAGTAATACGTCCTAAGGTATAACGTCATATAGAATTACGGCATAACGTATAACGTCACAGAGAATTACGGTTTAGCGTCTAACGTCATATAGCAATACGTCATAACGTATAAGGCCATATGGCAATGCGTCATAACGTATAACGTCATATAGAAGTACGATATAACGTATAACGTCACATAGTAATACGTCATACCGTGTAACGTCGTATAGAATTACGTAATAACGTGTAACGTCACATAGTAATACGTCATAACGTATAACGTCATATAGAATTCCGGTTTAACGTATAACGCTATATTGCAATGCGTCATACCGTAAGACGTCATATAGAAGTACGGCATAATGTATAACGTCACATAGTAATACGTCATAACGTATAACGCCATATAGCTAAGCGCCATAACGTATAAGGTCATATGGAATTACGGTTTAACGTATAACGTCATATAGTAATGCGTCATAACGTATAACGCCATATAGTAATGCGTCATAACGTATAACGTCACATAGTATTGCGTCATGACGTATAACGTCATATAGAATTACGTCATAACGTATAACGCCATATAGCCATGCGTCATAACGTATAACGTCATATGGAATTACGGTTTAACGTATAACTTCATATAGTAATGCGTCATAACGTATAACGTCTTTTGGAATTACGGTTTAACGTATTACTTCATATAGTGATGCGTCATAACGTATAACGCCATATAGTAATGAGTCATAACGTATGACGTCATATAGTATTGTGTCATGACGTATAACGTCATATAGAGTTACGTCATAACTTATAACGTCACATGGTAATACGTAATAACGTTTAACGTCATATCCAATTCCGGTTTAACGTATAACGCCATATCGCAATGCGTTATAAAGTATAACGTCACATGGTAATACGTCATAACGAATAACGTCATATAATAAGGCGACATGACGTATAACGTCATATAGAATTACGTCACATCTTATAACGTCACGTAGTAATACGTCATAACGTATAACGTCACATAGAATTACGGTTTAACGTATAACGTAATATAGTATTCCGGTTTAACGTACAACGTCATATAGTAATGCGTGATAGCGTATAAAGTCATATAGTATTGCGTCATGACGTATAACGTCATATAGAATTATTTCATAACGTAGAACATCACATAGTAATACGTCATAACGTATAACGTCACATAGAATTACGGTTTAACGTATAACGTCATATAGTAATGCGTCATACCGTATCACGCCATTTAGTAATGCGTCATAACGTACAACGTCACATAGTAATACGTCATAACGTATAACTTCATATAGAATTACGTCATAACGTATAACGCCATATAGTAATGCGTCATAACGTATAACGTCATATAGTATTACGTCATAACTTATAACGTCACATAGTAATACGTCCTAACGTATAACGTCATATAGAATTACGGCATAACGTATAACGTCACAGAGAATTACGGTTTAGCGTCTAACGTCATATAGCAATACGTCATAACGTATAAGGCCATATGGCAATGCGTCATAACGTATAGCGTCATATAGAAATACGATATAACGTATAACGTCACATAGTAATACGTCATACCGTGTAACGTCGTATAGAATTACGTCATAACGTGTAACGTCACATAGTAATACGTCATAACGTATAACGTCATATAGAATTCCGGTTTAACGTATAACGCTATATTGCAATGCGTCATACCGTAAGACGTCATATAGAAGTACGGCATAATGTATAACGTCACATAGTAATACGTCATAACGTATAACGCCATATAGCTAAGCGTCATAACGTATAAGGTCATATGGAATTACGGTTTAACGTATAACGTCTATAGTAATGCGTCATAACGTATAACGCCATATAGTAATGCGTCATAACGTATAACGACACATAGAATTACGGTTTAGCGTATAACGTCATATAGCAATGCGTCATAACCTATAACGTCATATAGTATTGCGTCATGACGTATAACGTCATATAGAATTACGTCATAACGTATAACGCCATATAGCCATGCGTCATAACGTATAACGTCACATAGAATTACGGTTTAACGTATAACGTCATATAGCAATGCGTCATAACGTATAACGTCTTTTTTAATTACGGTTTAACGTATTACTTCATATAGTAATGCGTCATAACGTATAACGCCATATAGTAATGAGTCATAACGTATGACGTCATATAGTATTGCGTCATGACGTATAACGTCATATAGAGTTACGTCATAACTTATAACGTCACATAGTAATACGTAATAACGTTTAACGTCATATCGAATTCCGGTTTAACGTATAACGCCGTATAGCAATGCGTTATAAAGTATAACGTCACATGGTAATACGTCATAACGAATAACGTCATATAATAAGGCGACATGACGTATAACGTCATATAGAATTACGTCACAACTTATAACGTCACATAGTAATACGTCATAACGTATAACGTCATATAGAATTCCGGTTTAACGTATAACGCTATATTGCAATGCGTCATACCGTAAGACGTCATATAGAAGTACGGCATAATGTATAACGTCACATAGTAATACGTCATAACGTATAACGCCATATAGCTAATCGTCATAACGTATAAGGTCATATGGAATTACGGTTTAACGTATAACGTCATATAGTAATGCGTCATAACGTATAACGCCATATAGTAATGCGTCATAACGTATAACGTCACATAGAATTACGGTTTAACGTATAACGTAATATAGTATTCCGGTTTAACGTACAACGTCATATAGTAATGCGTGAGAACGTATAACGTCATATAGTATTGCGTCATGACGTATAACGTCATATAGAATTATTTCATAACGTATAACGCCATATAGTAATGCGTCATAACGTATAACGCCATATTGTAATGCGTCATAACTTATAACGTCATATAGTATTGCGTCATGAAGTATAACGTCATATAGAATTACGTCATAACGTAGAACTTCACATAGTAATACGTCATAACGTATAACGTCACATACAATTACGGTTTAACGTATAACGTAATATAGAATTCCGGTTTAACGTACAACGTCATATAGTAATGCGTGATAACGTATAACGTCATATAGTATTGCGTCATGACGTATAGCGCCATATAGAAATGCGTCATAACGTATAACGACATATAGTATTACGTCATAACTTATAACGTCACATAGTAATACGTCATAACGTATAACGTCACATACAATTACGTCATAACGTGTAACGTCTCATAGTAAGACGCCATAACGTATAACGTCATATAGAATTCCGGTTTAACGTATGACGCTATATAGCAATGCGTCATACCGTATAACGTCATATAGAATTACGGCATAATGTATAACGTCACATAGTAGTACGTCATAACGTATAACGCCATATAGCTATGCGTCATAACGTATAACGTCATTTGGAATTACGGTTTAACGTATAACGTCATATAGTAATGCGTCATAACGTATATCGCCATATAGTAATGCGTCATAACGGATAACGTCATATGGAATTACGGTTTAACGTATAACTTCATATAGTAATGCGTCATAACGTATAACGCCATATAGTAATGCGTCATAACGTATGACGTCATATAGTATTGTGTCATGACGTATAACGGCATATAGAATTAGGTCATAACGTAGAACATCACATAGTAATACGTCATAACGTATAACGTCACATAGAATTACGGTTTAGCGTATAACGTCATATAGCAATGCGTCATGACGTATAACTTCATATAGTAATGCGTCATAACGTATAACGTCATATAGTAATGCGTCATAACGTATGGCGTCATATAGTAATGCGTCATGACGTATAACGTCATATAGAATTACGTCATAACGTATAACGCCATGTAGCCATGCGTCATAACGTATAACGTCATATGGACTTACGGTTTAACGTATAACTTCATATAGTAATGCGTCATAACGTATAACGTCATATGGAAGTACGGTTTAACGTATAACTTCATATAGTAATGCGTCATAACGTATAACGTCATATGGAAGTACGGTTTAACGTATAACTTCATATAGTAATGCGTCATGACGTATAACGCCATATAGTAATGCGTCATAACGTATGACGTCATATAGTATTGCGTCATGACGTATAACGTCATACAGAATGACGTCATAACGTAGAACATCACATAGTAATACGTCCTAACGTACAACGTCATATAGAATTACGTCATAACTTATAACGTCATATAGTAATACGTCATAACGTATAACGTCATATAGAATTACGTCATAACGTATAACGCCATATAGCTATGCGTCATAACGTATAAGGTCATATGGAATTACGGTTTAACGTATAACGTCATATAGTAATGCGTCATAACTTATAACGTCATATAGTAATACGTCATAACGTATAACGTCATATAGAATTACGTCATAACGTATAACTTCATATAGTAATGCGTCGTAACGTATAACGTCTTATGGAATTACGGTTTAACGTATAGCTTCATATAGTAATGCGTCATAACGTATAACGCCATATAGAATTACGACATAACGTATAAGGTCATATGGAATTACGGTTTAACGTATATCGTCATATAGTAATGCGTCATAACGTATAACGTCATATAGTAATGCGTCATAACGTATAACGCCATATAGTAATGCGTCATAACGTATAACGTCACATAGAATTACGGTTTAGCGTATAACGTCATACAGCAATGCGACATAACCTATAACGTCATATAGTATTGCGTCATGACGTATAACGTCATATGGAATTACGTCATAACGTATAACGCCATATAGCCATGCGTCATAACGTATAACGTCATATGGAATTACGGTTTATCGTATAACTTCATATAGTAATGCGTCGTAACGTATAACGTCTTATTGAATTACGGTTTAACGTATAACTTCATATAGTAATGCGTCATAACGTATAACGCCATATAGTAATGAGTCATAACGTATGACGTCATATAGTATTGCGTCATGACGTATAACGTCATATAGAATTAGGTCATAACGTAGAACATCACATAGTAATACTTCATAACGTATAACGTCACATAGAACTACGGTTTAGCGTATAACGTCATATAGCAATGCGTCATGACGTATAACTTCATATAGTAATGCGTCATAACGTATAACGCCATATAGTAATTCGTCATAACGTATAACGTCCTATGGACTTACGGTTTAACGTATAACTTCATATAGTAATGCGTCATAACGTATAACGTCATATGGAATTACGGTGTAACGTATAACGTCATATAGAATTACGTCATGACGTATAACGCCATATAGAGTTACGTCATAACTTATAACGTCACATAGTAATACGTAATAACGTTTAACGTCATATCGAATTCCGGTTTAACGTATAACGCCATATAGCAATGCGTTATAAAGTATAACGTCACATGGTAATACGTCATAACGAATAACGTCATATAATAAGGCGACATGACGTATAACGTCATATAGAATTACGTCACAACGTATAACGTCACGTAGTAATACGTCATAACGTATAACGTCACATAGAATTACGGTTTAACGTATAACGTAATATAGTATTCCGGTTTAACGTACAACGTCATATAGTAATGCGTGATAACGTATAACGTCATATAGTATTGCGTCATGAAGTATAACGTCATATAGAATTATTTCATAACGTAGAACATCACATAGTAATACGTCATAACGTATAACGTCACATAGAATTACGGTTTAACGTATAACGTCATATGGTAATGCGTCATAACGTATCACGCCATTTAGTAATGCGTCATAACGTACAACGTCACACAGTAATACGTCATAACGTATAACGTCATATAGAATTACGTCATAACGTATAACGCCATATAGCTATGCGTTATAACGTATAAGGTCATATAGTATTGCGTCATGACGTATAACGTCACAGAGAATTACGGTTTAGCGTCTAACGTCATATAGCAATGCGTCATAACGTATAAGGCCATATAGCAATGCGTCATAACGTATAACGTCATATAGAAATACGATATAACGTATAACGTCACATAGTAATACGTCATAACGTGTAACGTTCTATAGAATTAAGTCATAACGTGTAACGTCACATAGTAATACGTCATAACGTATAACTTCATATAGAATTCCGGGTTAACGTATAACGCTATATAGCAATGCGTCATACCGTATAACGTCATATAGAATTACGGCATAATGTATAACGTCACATAGTAATACGTCATAACGTATAACGCCATATAGATATGCGTCATAACGTATAACGTCATATGGAATTACGGTTTAACGTATAACGTCATATAGTAATGCGTCATAACGTATAACGCCATTTAGTAATGCGTCATAACATATAACGCCATATAGTAATACGTCCTAACGTATAACGTCATATAGAAATACGGCATAACATATAACGTCACAGAGAATTACGGTTTAACGTATAACGCTATATTGCAATGCGTCATACCGTAAGACGTCATATAGAAGTACGGCATATTGTATAACGTCACACAGTAATACGTCATAACGTATAACGCCATATAGCCATGCGTCATAACGTATAAGGTCATATGGAATTACGGTTTAACGTATAACGTCACATAGTAATGCGTCATAACGTATAACGCCATATAGTAATGCGTCATAACGTATAACGCCATATAGTAATGCGTCATAACGTATGACGTCATATAGAATTACGGCATAACGTATAACGTCACAGAGAATTACGGTTTAGCGTCCAACGTCACATAGTAATACGACATAACGTATAGCGTCACATAGTAATACGTCATAATGTATAACGTCACATAGCAATGCGTTATAAAGTATAACGTCACATGGTAATACGTCATAACGAATAACGTCATATAATAAGGCGACATGACGTATAACGTCATATAGAATTACGTCACAACTTATAACGTCACGTAGTAATACGTCATAACGTATAACGTCACAGAGAATTACGGTTTAACGTATAACGTAATATAGTATTCCGGTTTAACGTACAACGTCATATAGTAATGCGTGATAACGTATAACGTCATATAGTATTGCGTCATGACGTATAACGTCATATAGAATTATTTCATAACGTAGAACATCACATAGTAATACGTCATAACGTATAACGTCACCTAGAATTACGGTTTAACGTATAACGTCATATAGTAATGTGTCATACAGTATCACGCCATTTAGTAATGCGTCATAACGTACAACGTCACATAGTAATACGTCATAACGTATAACGTCATATAGAATTACGTCATAACGTATAACGCCATATAGTAATGCGTCATAACGTATAACGTCATATAGTATTACGTCATAACTTATAACGTCACATAGTAATACGTCCTAACGTATAACGTCATATAGAATTACGGCATAACGTATAACGTCACAGAGAATTACGGTTTAGCGTCTAACGTCATATAGCAATACGTCATAACGTATAAGGCCATATGGCAATGCGTCATAACGTATAACGTCATATAGAAATACGATATAATGTATAACGTCACATAGCAATACGTCATACCGTGTAACGTCGTATAGAATTACGTCATAACGTGTAACGTCACACAGTAATACGTCATAACGTATAACGTCATATAGAATTCCGGTTTAACGTATAACGCTATATTGCCATGCGTCATACCGTAAGACGTCATATAGAAGTACGGCATAATGTATAACGTCACATAGTAGTACGTCATAACGTATAACGCCATATAGCTAAGCGTCATAACGTATAAGGTCATATGGAATTACGGTTTAACGTATAACGTCATACAGTAATGCGTCATAACGTATAACGCCATACAGTACTGAGTCATAACGTATTACGTCATATAGTATTGCGTCATGACGTATAACGTCATATAGAGTTACGTCATAACTTATAACGTCACATGGTAATACGTAATAACGTTTAACGTCATATCGAATTCCGGTTTAACGTATAACGCCATATAGCATTGCGTTATAAAGTATAACGTCACATGGTAATACGTCATAACGAATAACGTCATATAATAAGGCGACATGACGTATAACGTCATATAGAATTACGTCACAACTTATAACGTCACGTAGTAGTACGTCATAACGTATAACGTCACATAGAATTACGGTTTAACGTATAACGTAATATAGTATTCCGGTTTAACGTACAACGTCATATAGTAATGCGTGATAACGTATAATGCCATATAGTATTGCGTCATGACGTATAACGTCATATAGAATTATTTCATAACGTAGAACATCACATAGTAATACGTCATAACGTATAACGTCACATAGAATTACGGTTTAACGTATAACGTCATATAGTAATGCGTCATACAGTATCACGCCATTTAGTAATGCGTCATAACGTACAACGTCACATAGTAATACGTCATAACGTATAACGTCATATAGAATTACGTCATAACGTATAACGCCATATAGTAATGCGTCATAACGTATAACGTCATATAGTATTACGTCATAACTTATAACGTCACATAGTAATACGTCCTAAGGTATAACGTCATATAGAATTACGGCATAACGTATAACGTCACAGAGAATTACGGTTTAGCGTCTAACGTCATATAGCAATACGTCATAACGTATAAGGCCATATGGCAATGCGTCATAACGTATAACGTCATATAGAAGTACGATATAACGTATAACGTCACATAGTAATACGTCATACCGTGTAACGTCGTATAGAATTACGTAATAACGTGTAACGTCACATAGTAATACGTCATAACGTATAACGTCATATAGAATTCCGGTTTAACGTATAACGCTATATTGCAATGCGTCATACCGTAAGACGTCATATAGAAGTACGGCATAATGTATAACGTCACATAGTAATACGTCATAACGTATAACGCCATATAGCTAAGCGCCATAACGTATAAGGTCATATGGAATTACGGTTTAACGTATAACGTCATATAGTAATGCGTCATAACGTATAACGCCATATAGTAATGCGTCATAACGTATAACGTCACATAGTATTGCGTCATGACGTATAACGTCATATAGAATTACGTCATAACGTATAACGCCATATAGCCATGCGTCATAACGTATAACGTCATATGGAATTACGGTTTAACGTATAACTTCATATAGTAATGCGTCATAACGTATAACGTCTTTTGGAATTACGGTTTAACGTATTACTTCATATAGTGATGCGTCATAACGTATAACGCCATATAGTAATGAGTCATAACGTATGACGTCATATAGTATTGTGTCATGACGTATAACGTCATATAGAGTTACGTCATAACTTATAACGTCACATGGTAATACGTAATAACGTTTAACGTCATATCCAATTCCGGTTTAACGTATAACGCCATATCGCAATGCGTTATAAAGTATAACGTCACATGGTAATACGTCATAACGAATAACGTCATATAATAAGGCGACATGACGTATAACGTCATATAGAATTACGTCACATCTTATAACGTCACGTAGTAATACGTCATAACGTATAACGTCACATAGAATTACGGTTTAACGTATAACGTAATATAGTATTCCGGTTTAACGTACAACGTCATATAGTAATGCGTGATAGCGTATAAAGTCATATAGTATTGCGTCATGACGTATAACGTCATATAGAATTATTTCATAACGTAGAACATCACATAGTAATACGTCATAACGTATAACGTCACATAGAATTACGGTTTAACGTATAACGTCATATAGTAATGCGTCATACCGTATCACGCCATTTAGTAATGCGTCATAACGTACAACGTCACATAGTAATACGTCATAACGTATAACTTCATATAGAATTACGTCATAACGTATAACGCCATATAGTAATGCGTCATAACGTATAACGTCATATAGTATTACGTCATAACTTATAACGTCACATAGTAATACGTCCTAACGTATAACGTCATATAGAATTACGGCATAACGTATAACGTCACAGAGAATTACGGTTTAGCGTCTAACGTCATATAGCAATACGTCATAACGTATAAGGCCATATGGCAATGCGTCATAACGTATAGCGTCATATAGAAATACGATATAACGTATAACGTCACATAGTAATACGTCATACCGTGTAACGTCGTATAGAATTACGTCATAACGTGTAACGTCACATAGTAATACGTCATAACGTATAACGTCATATAGAATTCCGGTTTAACGTATAACGCTATATTGCAATGCGTCATACCGTAAGACGTCATATAGAAGTACGGCATAATGTATAACGTCACATAGTAATACGTCATAACGTATAACGCCATATAGCTAAGCGTCATAACGTATAAGGTCATATGGAATTACGGTTTAACGTATAACGTCTATAGTAATGCGTCATAACGTATAACGCCATATAGTAATGCGTCATAACGTATAACGACACATAGAATTACGGTTTAGCGTATAACGTCATATAGCAATGCGTCATAACCTATAACGTCATATAGTATTGCGTCATGACGTATAACGTCATATAGAATTACGTCATAACGTATAACGCCATATAGCCATGCGTCATAACGTATAACGTCATATGGAATTACGGTTTAACGTATAACTTCATATAGTAATGCGTCATAACGTATAACGTCTTTTTTAATTACGGTTTAACGTATTACTTCATATAGTAATGCGTCATAACGTATAACGCCATATAGTAATGAGTCATAACGTATGACGTCATATAGTATTGCGTCATGACGTATAACGTCATATAGAGTTACGTCATAACTTATAACGTCACATAGTAATACGTAATAACGTTTAACGTCATATCGAATTCCGGTTTAACGTATAACGCCATATAGCAATGCGTTATAAAGTATAACGTCACATGGTAATACGTCATAACGAATAACGTCATATAATAAGGCGACATGACGTATAACGTCATATAGAATTACGTCACAACTTATAACGTCACGTAGTAGTACGTCATAACGTATAACGTCACATAGAATTACGGTTTAACGTATAACGCCATATAGCAATGCGTCATACCGTAAGACGTCATATAGAAGTACGGCATAATGTATAACGTCACATAGTAATACGTCATAACGTATAACGCCATATAGCTAATCGTCATAACGTATAAGGTCATATGGAATTACGGTTTAACGTATAACGTCATATAGTAATGCGTCATAACGTATAACGCCATATAGTAATGCGTCATAACGTATAACGTCACATAGAATTACGGTTTAACGTATAACGTAATATAGTATTCCGGTTTAACGTACAACGTCATATAGTAATGCGTGAGAACGTATAACGTCATATAGTATTGCGTCATGACGTATAACGTCATATAGAATTATTTCATAACGTATAACGCCATATAGTAATGCGTCATAACGTATAACGCCATATTGTAATGCGTCATAACTTATAACGTCATATAGTATTGCGTCATGAAGTATAACGTCATATAGAATTACGTCATAACGTAGAACTTCACATAGTAATACGTCATAACGTATAACGTCACATACAATTACGGTTTAACGTATAACGCCATATAGCAATGCGTCATACCGTAAGACGTCATATAGAAGTACGGCATAACGTATAACGTCACATAGTAATACGTCATAACGTATAACGCCATATAGCTAATCGTCATAACGTATAAGGTCATATGGAATTACGGTTTAACGTATAACGTCATATAGTAATGCGTCATAACGTATAACGCCATATAGTAATGCGTCATAACGTATAACGTCACATAGAATTACGGTTTAACGTATAACGTAATATAGTATTCCGGTTTAACGTACAACGTCATATAGTAATGCGTGAGAACGTATAACGTCATATAGTATTGCGTCATGACGTATAACGTCATATAGAATTATTTCATAACGTATAACGCCATATAGTAATGCGTCATAACGTATAACGCCATATTGTAATGCGTCATAACTTATAACGTCATATAGTATTGCGTCATGAAGTATAACGTCATATAGAATTACGTCATAACGTAGAACTTCACATAGTAATACGTCATAACGTATAACGTCACATACAATTACGGTTTAACGTATAACGTAATATAGAATTCCGGTTTAACGTACAACGTCATATAGTAATGCGTGATAACGTATAACGTCATATAGTATTGCGTCATGACGTATAGCGCCATATAGAAATGCGTCATAACGTATAACGACATATAGTATTACGTCATAACTTATAACGTCACATAGTAATACGTCATAACGTATAACGTCACATACAATTACGTCATAACGTGTAACGTCTCATAGTAAGACGCCATAACGTATAACGTCATATAGAATTCCGGTTTAACGTATGACGCTATATAGCAATGCGTCATACCGTATAACGTCATATAGAATTACGGCATAATGTATAACGTCACATAGTAGTACGTCATAACGTATAACGCCATATAGCTATGCGTCATAACGTATAACGTCATTTGGAATTACGGTTTAACGTATAACGTCATATAGTAATGCGTCATAACGTATATCGCCATATAGTAATGCGTCATAACGGATAACGTCATATGGAATTACGGTTTAACGTATAACTTCATATAGTAATGCGTCATAACGTATAACGCCATATAGTAATGCGTCATAACGTATGACGTCATATAGTATTGTGTCATGACGTATAACGGCATATAGAATTAGGTCATAACGTAGAACATCACATAGTAATACGTCATAACGTATAACGTCACATAGAATTACGGTTTAGCGTATAACGACATATAGCAATGCGTCATGACGTATAACTTCATATAGTAATGCGTCATAACGTATAACGTCATATAGTAATGCGTCATAACGTATGGCGTCATATAGTAATGCGTCATGACGTATAACGTCATATAGAATTACGTCATAACGTATAACGCCATGTAGCCATGCGTCATAACGTATAACGTCATATGGACTTACGGTTTAACGTATAACTTCATATAGTAATGCGTCATAACGTATAACGTCATATGGAAGTACGGTTTAACGTATAACTTCATATAGTAATGCGTCATAACGTATAACGTCATATGGAAGTACGGTTTAACGTATAACTTCATATAGTAATGCGTCATGACGTATAACGCCATATAGTAATGCGTCATAACGTATGACGTCATATAGTATTGCGTCATGACGTATAACGTCATACAGAATGACGTCATAACGTAGAACATCACATAGTAATACGTCCTAACGTACAACGTCATATAGAATTACGTCATAACTTATAACGTCATATAGTAATACGTCATAACGTATAACGTCATATAGAATTACGTCATAACGTATAACGCCATATAGCTATGCGTCATAACGTATAAGGTCATATGGAATTACGGTTTAACGTATAACGTCATATAGTAATGCGTCATAACTTATAACGTCATATAGTAATACGTCATAACGTATAACGTCATATAGAATTACGTCATAACGTATAACTTCATATAGTAATGCGTCGTAACGTATAACGTCTTATGGAATTACGGTTTAACGTATAGCTTCATATAGTAATGCGTCATAACGTATAACGCCATATAGAATTACGACATAACGTATAAGGTCATATGGAATTACGGTTTAACGTATATCGTCATATAGTAATGCGTCATAACGTATAACGTCATATAGTAATGCGTCATAACGTATAACGCCATATAGTAATGCGTCATAACGTATAACGTCACATAGAATTACGGTTTAGCGTATAACGTCATACAGCAATGCGACATAACCTATAACGTCATATAGTATTGCGTCATGACGTATAACGTCATATGGAATTACGTCATAACGTATAACGCCATATAGCCATGCGTCATAACGTATAACGTCATATGGAATTACGGTTTATCGTATAACTTCATATAGTAATGCGTCGTAACGTATAACGTCTTATTGAATTACGGTTTAACGTATAACTTCATATAGTAATGCGTCATAACGTATAACGCCATATAGTAATGAGTCATAACGTATGACGTCATATAGTATTGCGTCATGACGTATAACGTCATATAGAATTAGGTCATAACGTAGAACATCACATAGTAATACTTCATAACGTATAACGTCACATAGAACTACGGTTTAGCGTATAACGTCATATAGCAATGCGTCATGACGTATAACTTCATATAGTAATGCGTCATAACGTATAACGCCATATAGTAATTCGTCATAACGTATAACGTCCTATGGACTTACGGTTTAACGTATAACTTCATATAGTAATGCGTCATAACGTATAACGTCATATGGAATTACGGTGTAACGTATAACGTCATATAGAATTACGTCATGACGTATAACGCCATATAGAGTTACGTCATAACTTATAACGTCACATAGTAATACGTAATAACGTTTAACGTCATATCGAATTCCGGTTTAACGTATAACGCCATATAGCAATGCGTTATAAAGTATAACGTCACATGGTAATACGTCATAACGAATAACGTCATATAATAAGGCGACATGACGTATAACGTCATATAGAATTACGTCACAACGTATAACGTCACGTAGTAATACGTCATAACGTATAACGTCACATAGAATTACGGTTTAACGTATAACGTAATATAGTATTCCGGTTTAACGTACAACGTCATATAGTAATGCGTGATAACGTATAACGTCATATAGTATTGCGTCATGAAGTATAACGTCATATAGAATTATTTCATAACGTAGAACATCACATAGTAATACGTCATAACGTATAACGTCACATAGAATTACGGTTTAACGTATAACGTCATATGGTAATGCGTCATAACGTATCACGCCATTTAGTAATGCGTCATAACGTACAACGTCACACAGTAATACGTCATAACGTATAACGTCATATAGAATTACGTCATAACGTATAACGCCATATAGCTATGCGTTATAACGTATAAGGTCATATGGAATTACGGTTTAACGTATAACGTCATATAGTAATGCGTCATAACGTATAACGCCATATAGTAATGCGTCATAACGTATAACGTCACATAGAATTACGGTTTAGCGTATAACGTCATACAGCAATGCGTCATAACCTAACGTCATATAGTATTGCGTCATGACGTATAACGTCATATGGAATTACGTCATAACGTATAACGCCATACTGCCATGCGTCATAACGTATAACGTCATATGGAATTACGGTTTAACGTATAACTTCATATAGTAATGCGTCGTAACGTATAACGTCTTATGGAATTACGGTTTAACGTATAACTTCATATAGTAATGCGTCATAACGTATAACGCCATATAGTAATGAGTCATAACGTATGACGTCATATAGTATTGCGTCATGACGTATAACGTCATATAGAATTAGGTCATAACGTAGAACATCACATAGTAATACTTCATAACGTATAACGTCACATAGAATTACGGTTTAGCGTATAACGTCATATAGCAATGCCTCATGACGTATAACTTCATATAGTAATGCGTCATAACGTATAACGCCATATAGTAATGCGTCATAACGTATAACGCCATATAGTAATGCGTCATAACGTATGACGTCATATAGAATTACGGCATAACGTATAACGTCACAGAGAATTACGGTTTAGCGTCCAACGTCACATAGTAATACGACATAACGTATAGCGTCACATAGTAATACGTCATAATGTATAACGTCACATAGCAATGCGTTATAAAGTATAACGTCACATGGTAATACGTCATAACGAATAACGTCATATAATAAGGCGACATGACGTATAACGTCATATAGAATGACGTCACAACGTATAACGTCACGTAGTAATACGTCATAACGTATAACGTCACATAGAATTACGGTTTAACGTATAACGTAATATAGTATTCCGGTTTAACGTACAACGTCATATAGTAATGCTTGATAACGTATAACGTCATATAGTATTGCGTCATGACGTATAACGTCATATAGAATTATTTCATAACGTAGAACATCACATAGTAATACGTCATAACGTATAACGTCACATAGAATTACGGTTTAACGTATAACGTCATATAGTAATGCGTCATACCGTATCACGCCATTTAGTAATGCGTCATAACGTACAACGTCACATAGTAATACGTCATAACGTATAACGTCATATAGAATTACGTCATAACGTATAACGCTATATAGTAATGCGTCATAACGTATAACGTCATATAGTATTACGTCATAACTTATAACGTCACATAGTAATACGTCCTAACGTATAACGTCATATAGAATTACGGCACAATGTATAACGTCACAGAGAATTACGGTTTAGCGTCTAACGTCATATAGCAATACGTCATAACGTATAAGGCCATATGGCAATGCGTCATAACGTATAACGTTATATAGAAATACGATATAACGTATAACGTCACATAGTAATACGTCATACCGTGTAACGTCGTATAGAATAACGTCATAACGTGTAACGTCACATAGTAATACGTCATAACGTATAACGTCATATAGAATTACGGCATAACGTATAACGCCATATAGCCATGCGTCATAACGTATAACGTCTTTTGGAATTACGGTTTAACGTATAACTTCATATAGTAATGCGTCATACCGTATCACGCCATTTAGTAATGCGTCATAACGTATAACGTCATATGGAATTACGGTTTAACGTATAACTTCATATAGTAATGCGTCATAACGTATAACGTCTTTTGGAATTACGGTTTAACGTATAACTTCATATAGTAATGCGTCATAACGTATAACGCCATATAGTATTGCGTCATAACGTATAACGTCACATAGAATTACGGTTTAGCGTATAACGTCATATAGCAATGCGTCATAACCTATAACGTCATATAGTATTGCGTCATGACGTATAACGTCATATAGAATTACGTCATAACGTATAACGCCATATAGTAATGCGTCATAACGTATAACGTCATATAGTATTACGTCATAACTTATAACGTCACATAGTAACACGTCCTAACGTATAACGTCATATAGAGTTACGGCATAACGTATAACGTCACAGAGAATTACGGTTTAGCGTCTAACGTCATATAGCAATACGTCATAACGTATAAGGCCATATGGCAATGCGTCATAACGTATAACGTCATATGGAATTACGGTTTAACGTATAACTTCATATAGTAATGCGTCATAACGAATAACGTCTTTTGGAATTACGGTTTAACGTATAACTTCATATAGTAATGCGTCATAACGTATCACGCCATTTAGTAATGCGTCATAACGTACAACGTCACACAGTAATACGTCATAACGTATAACGTCATATAGAATTACGTCATAACGTATAACGCCATATAGCTATGCGTCATAACGTATAGGGTCATATGGAATTACGGTTTAACGTATAACGTCATATAGTAATGCGTCGTATAGTATAACGCCATATAGTAATGCGTCATAACGTATAACGTCACATAGAATTACGGTTTAGCGTATAACGTCATATAGCAATGCGTCATAACCTATAACGTCATATAGTATTGCGTCATGACGTATAACGTCATATGGAATTACGTCATAACGTATAACGCCATATAGCCATGCGTCATAACGTATAACGTCATATGGAATTACGGTTTAACGTATAACTTCATATAGGAATGCGTCGTAACATATATCGTCTTATGGAATTACGGTTTAACGTATAACTTCATATAGAAATGCGTCATAACGTATAACGCCATATAGTAATGAGTCATAACGTATGACGTCATATAGTATTGCGTCATGACGTATAACGTCATATAGAATTACGTCATAACGTAGAACATCACATAGTAATACGACATAACGTATAACGTCACATAGAATTACGGTTTAACGCATAACGTCATATAGAATTACGTCATAACTTATAACGTCACATGGTAATACGAAATAACGTATAACGTCATATAGAATTACGGCATAACGTATAACGTCACAGAGAATTACGGTTTAGCGTCTAACGTCATATAGTAATGCGTCATAACGTATAACGCCATATTGTAATGCGTCATAACTTATAACGTCATATAGTATTGCGTCATGAAGTATAAAGTCATATAGAATTACGTCATAACGTAGAACATCACATAGTAATACGTCATAACGTATAACGTCACATACAATTACGGTTTAACGTATAACGTAATATAGAATTCCGGTTTAACGTACAACGTCATGTAGTAATGCGTGATAACGTATAACGTCATATAGTATTGCGTCATGACGTATAACGCCATATAGAAATGCGTCATAACGTATAACGTCATATGGAAGTACGGTTTAACGTATAACTTCATATAGTAATGCGTCATAACGTATAACGTCATATGGAAGTACGGTTTAACGTATAACTTCATATAGTAATGCGTCATGACGTATAACGCCATATAGTAATGCGTCATAACGTATGACGTCATATAGTATTGCGTCATGACGTATAACGTCATACAGAATGACGTCATAACGTAGAACATCACATAGTAATACGTCCTAACGTACAACGTCATATAGAATTACGTCATAACTTATAACGTCATATAGTAATACGTCATAACGTATAACGTCATATAGAATTACGTCATAACGTATAACGCCATATAGCTATGCGTCATAACGTATAAGGTCATATGGAATTACGGTTTAACGTATAACGTCATATAGTAATGCGTCATAACTTATAACGTCATATAGTAATACGTCATAACGTATAACGTCATATAGAATTACGTCATAACGTATAACTTCATATAGTAATGCGTCGTAACGTATAACGTCTTATGGAATTACGGTTTAACGTATAGCTTCATATAGTAATGCGTCATAACGTATAACGCCATATAGAATTACGACATAACGTATAAGGTCATATGGAATTACGGTTTAACGTATATCGTCATATAGTAATGCGTCATAACGTATAACGTCATATAGTAATGCGTCATAACGTATAACGCCATATAGTAATGCGTCATAACGTATAACGTCACATAGAATTACGGTTTAGCGTATAACGTCATACAGCAATGCGACATAACCTATAACGTCATATAGTATTGCGTCATGACGTATAACGTCATATGGAATTACGTCATAACGTATAACGCCATATAGCCATGCGTCATAACGTATAACGTCATATGGAATTACGGTTTATCGTATAACTTCATATAGTAATGCGTCGTAACGTATAACGTCTTATTGAATTACGGTTTAACGTATAACTTCATATAGTAATGCGTCATAACGTATAACGCCATATAGTAATGAGTCATAACGTATGACGTCATATAGTATTGCGTCATGACGTATAACGTCATATAGAATTAGGTCATAACGTAGAACATCACATAGTAATACTTCATAACGTATAACGTCACATAGAACTACGGTTTAGCGTATAACGTCATATAGCAATGCGTCATGACGTATAACTTCATATAGTAATGCGTCATAACGTATAACGCCATATAGTAATTCGTCATAACGTATAACGTCCTATGGACTTACGGTTTAACGTATAACTTCATATAGTAATGCGTCATAACGTATAACGTCATATGGAATTACGGTGTAACGTATAACGTCATATAGAATTACGTCATGACGTATAACGCCATATAGAGTTACGTCATAACTTATAACGTCACATAGTAATACGTAATAACGTTTAACGTCATATCGAATTCCGGTTTAACGTATAACGCCATATAGCAATGCGTTATAAAGTATAACGTCACATGGTAATACGTCATAACGAATAACGTCATATAATAAGGCGACATGACGTATAACGTCATATAGAATTACGTCACAACGTATAACGTCACGTAGTAATACGTCATAACGTATAACGTCACATAGAATTACGGTTTAACGTATAACGTAATATAGTATTCCGGTTTAACGTACAACGTCATATAGTAATGCGTGATAACGTATAACGTCATATAGTATTGCGTCATGAAGTATAACGTCATATAGAATTATTTCATAACGTAGAACATCACATAGTAATACGTCATAACGTATAACGTCACATAGAATTACGGTTTAACGTATAACGTCATATGGTAATGCGTCATAACGTATCACGCCATTTAGTAATGCGTCATAACGTACAACGTCACACAGTAATACGTCATAACGTATAACGTCATATAGAATTACGTCATAACGTATAACGCCATATAGCTATGCGTTATAACGTATAAGGTCATATGGAATTACGGTTTAACGTATAACGTCATATAGTAATGCGTCATAACGTATAACGCCATATAGTAATGCGTCATAACGTATAACGTCACATAGAATTACGGTTTAGCGTATAACGTCATATAGCAATGCGTCATAACCTATAACGTCATATAGTATTGCGTCATGACGTATAACGTCATATGGAATTACGTCATAACGTATAACGCCATATAGCCATGCGTCATAACGTATAACGTCATATGGAATTACGGTTTTACGTATAACTTCATATAGTAATGCGTCGTAACGTATAACGTCTTATGGAATTACGGTTTAACGTATAACTTCATATAGTAATGCGTCATAACGTATAACGCCATATAGAATTACGTCATAACGTATAAGGTCATATGGAATTACGGTTTAACGTATAACGGCATATCGTAATGCGTCATAACGTATAACGTCATATAGTAATGCGTCATAACGTATAACGCCATATAGTAATGCGTCATAACGTATAACGTCACATAGAATTACGGTTTAGCGTATAACGTCATACAGCAATGCGTCATAACCTAACGTCATATAGTATTGCGTCATGACGTATAACGTCATATGGAATTACGTCATAACGTATAACGCCATACTGCCATGCGTCATAACGTATAACGTCATATGGAATTACGGTTTAACGTATAACTTCATATAGTAATGCGTCGTAACGTATAACGTCTTATGGAATTACGGTTTAACGTATAACTTCATATAGTAATGCGTCATAACGTATAACGCCATATAGTAATGAGTCATAACGTATGACGTCATATAGTATTGCGTCATGACGTATAACGTCATATAGAATTAGGTCATAACGTAGAACATCACATAGTAATACTTCATAACGTATAACGTCACATAGAATTACGGTTTAGCGTATAACGTCATATAGCAATGCCTCATGACGTATAACTTCATATAGTAATGCGTCATAACGTATAACGCCATATAGTAATGCGTCATAACGTATAACGCCATATAGTAATGCGTCATAACGTATGACGTCATATAGAATTACGGCATAACGTATAACGTCACAGAGAATTACGGTTTAGCGTCCAACGTCACATAGTAATACGACATAACGTATAGCGTCACATAGTAATACGTCATAATGTATAACGTCACATAGCAATGCGTTATAAAGTATAACGTCACATGGTAATACGTCATAACGAATAACGTCATATAATAAGGCGACATGACGTATAACGTCATATAGAATGACGTCACAACGTATAACGTCACGTAGTAATACGTCATAACGTATAACGTCACATAGAATTACGGTTTAACGTATAACGTAATATAGTATTCCGGTTTAACGTACAACGTCATATAGTAATGCTTGATAACGTATAACGTCATATAGTATTGCGTCATGACGTATAACGTCATATAGAATTATTTCATAACGTAGAACATCACATAGTAATACGTCATAACGTATAACGTCACATAGAATTACGGTTTAACGTATAACGTCATATAGTAATGCGTCATACCGTATCACGCCATTTAGTAATGCGTCATAACGTACAACGTCACATAGTAATACGTCATAACGTATAACGTCATATAGAATTACGTCATAACGTATAACGCTATATAGTAATGCGTCATAACGTATAACGTCATATAGTATTACGTCATAACTTATAACGTCACATAGTAATACGTCCTAACGTATAACGTCATATAGAATTACGGCACAATGTATAACGTCACAGAGAATTACGGTTTAGCGTCTAACGTCATATAGCAATACGTCATAACGTATAAGGCCATATGGCAATGCGTCATAACGTATAACGTTATATAGAAATACGATATAACGTATAACGTCACATAGTAATACGTCATACCGTGTAACGTCGTATAGAATAACGTCATAACGTGTAACGTCACATAGTAATACGTCATAACGTATAACGTCATATAGAATTACGGCATAACGTATAACGCCATATAGCCATGCGTCATAACGTATAACGTCTTTTGGAATTACGGTTTAACGTATAACTTCATATAGTAATGCGTCATAACGTATAACGCCATATAGTATTGCGTCATAACGTATAACGTCATATGGAATTACGGTTTAACGTATAACTTCATATAGTAATGCGTCATAACGTATAACGTCTTTTGGAATTACGGTTTAACGTATAACTTCATATAGTAATGCGTCATAACGTATAACGCCATATAGTATTGCGTCATAACGTATAACGTCACATAGAATTACGGTTTAGCGTATAACGTCATATAGCAATGCGTCATAACCTATAACGTCATATAGTATTGCGTCATGACGTATAACGTCATATAGAATTACGTCATAACGTATAACGCCATATAGTAATGCGTCATAACGTATAACGTCATATAGTATTACGTCATAACTTATAACGTCACATAGTAACACGTCCTAACGTATAACGTCATATAGAGTTACGGCATAACGTATAACGTCACAGAGAATTACGGTTTAGCGTCTAACGTCATATAGCAATACGTCATAACGTATAAGGCCATATGGCAATGCGTCATAACGTATAACGTCATATGGAATTACGGTTTAACGTATAACTTCATATAGTAATGCGTCATAACGAATAACGTCTTTTGGAATTACGGTTTAACGTATAACTTCATATAGTAATGCGTCATAACGTATCACGCCATTTAGTAATGCGTCATAACGTACAACGTCACACAGTAATACGTCATAACGTATAACGTCATATAGAATTACGTCATAACGTATAACGCCACATAGCTATGCGTCATAACGTATAGGGTCATATGGAATTACGGTTTAACGTATAACGTCATATAGTAATGCGTCGTATAGTATAACGCCATATAGTAATGCGTCATAACGTATAACGTCACATAGAATTACGGTTTAGCGTATAACGTCATATAGCAATGCGTCATAACCTATAACGTCATATAGTATTGCGTCATGACGTATAACGTCATATGGAATTACGTCATAACGTATAACGCCATATAGCCATGCGTCATAACGTATAACGTCATATGGAATTACGGTTTAACGTATAACTTCATATAGGAATGCGTCGTAACATATATCGTCTTATGGAATTACGGTTTAACGTATAACTTCATATAGAAATGCGTCATAACGTATAACGCCATATAGTAATGAGTCATAACGTATGACGTCATATAGTATTGCGTCATGACGTATAACGTCATATAGAATTACGTCATAACGTAGAACATCACATAGTAATACGACATAACGTATAACGTCACATAGAATTACGGTTTAACGCATAACGTCATATAGAATTACGTCATAACTTATAACGTCACATGGTAATACGAAATAACGTATAACGTCATATAGAATTACGGCATAACGTATAACGTCACAGAGAATTACGGTTTAGCGTCTAACGTCATATAGTAATGCGTCATAACGTATAACGCCATATTGTAATGCGTCATAACTTATAACGTCATATAGTATTGCGTCATGAAGTATAAAGTCATATAGAATTACGTCATAACGTAGAACATCACATAGTAATACGTCATAACGTATAACGTCACATACAATTACGGTTTAACGTATAACGTAATATAGAATTCCGGTTTAACGTACAACGTCATGTAGTAATGCGTGATAACGTATAACGTCATATAGTATTGCGTCATGACGTATAACGCCATATAGAAATGCGTCATAACGTATAACGTCATATAGTATTACGTCATAACTTATAACGTCACATAGTAATACGTCATAACGTATAACGTCACATACAATTACGTCATAACGTGTAACGTCACATAGTAAGACGTCATAACGTATAACGTCATATAGAATTCCGGTTTAACGTATAACGCTATATAGCAATGCGTCATACCGTATAACGTCATATAGAATTACGTCATAATGTATAACGTCACATAGTAGTACGTCATAACGTATAACGCCATATAGCTATGCGTCATAACGTATAACGTCATATGGAATTAGGTCATAACGTAGAACATCACATAGTAATACTTCATAACGTATAACGTCACATAGAATTACGGTTTAGCGTATAACGTCATATAGCAATGCGTATTGACGTATAACTTCATATACTAATGCGTCATAACGTATAACGCCATATAGTAATGCGTCATAACGTATGACGTCATATATTATTGCGTCATGACGTATAACGCCATATAGTAAGGCGCCATGACGTATAACGTCATATAGTAATACGTCATAACGTATAACGTTATATAGAATTCCGGTTTAACGAATAACGCTATACAGCAATGCGTCATAACGTATAACGTCATATAGAATTCCGGCATAATGTGTAACGCCACATAGTAATACGTCATAATGTATAACGCCATATAGCAATGCGTCATAACGTATAACGTCATATAGAATTACGGTTTAACGTATAACGTCATACAGTAATGCGTCATAACGTATAACGCCATATAGTAATGCGTCATAACGTATGACGCTATATAGTATTGCATCATGACGTATATCTTCATATAGAATTAGGTCGTAACGAGGAACATCACATAGTAACACGACATAACCTATAACGTCACATAGAATTACGGTTTAACGTATAACGTCATATAATAATGCGTCATACCGTATAACGCCATATAGTAAGGCGTCATGACGTATAACGTCATATAGAATTACGGTTTAACGTATAACGTCATAAAAAATTACGGTTTAGCGTATAACGTCATATAGAATTAGGGTATACCGTATGACGTCATATAGAATTACGGTTTAACGTATAACGTCACATAGTAATACGTCATAACGTGTAACGTCGTATAGAATTACGTCATAACGTATAACGTCACATAGTAATACGTCATAACGTATAACGTCATATAGAATTCACGTTTAACGAATAAAGCTATATAACAATGCGTCATAACGTATAACGTCAGATAGAATTACGGCATAAAGTATAACGTCACATAGTAATGCGTCATAACGCATAACGTCACATAGTAATACGTCATAACTTATAACGTCACATAGAATTACGGTTTAACGTATAACGTCACATAGAATTATGGTTTAGCGTATAACGTCACATAGAATTAGGGTATACCGTATGACGTCATATAGAATTACGGTTTAACGTATAACGTCACATAGTAATACGTCATAACGTATAACGTCATATAGAATTCCGGTTTAACGTATAACGCTATATTGCAATGCGTCATACCGTAAGACGTCTTATAGAAGTACGGCATAATGTATAACGTCACATAGTAATACGTCATAACGTATAACGCCATATAGCTATGCGTCATAACGTATAAGGTCATATGGAATTACGGTTTAACGTATAATGTCATATAGTAATGCGTCATAACGTATAACGCAATAATGTAATGCATCGTAACGTATAACGTCACATAGAATTACGGTTTAGCGTATAACGTCATACAGCAATGCGTCATAACCTATAACGCCATATAGTATTGAGTCATATCGTATGACGTCATATAGTATTGCGTCATGACGTATAACGTCATATAGAGTTACGTCATAACTTATAACGTCACATAGTAATACGTAATAACGTATAACGTCATATCGAATTCCGGTTTAACGTATAACGCCATATAGCAATGCGTTATAAAGTATAACGTCACATGGTAATACGTCATAACGAATAACGTCATATAATAAGGCGACATGACGTATAACGTCATAGAGAATTACGTCACAACGTATAACGTCACGTAGTAATACGTCATAACGTCTAACGTCACATAGAATTACGGTTTAACGTATAACGTAATATAGTATTCCGGTTTAACGTACAACGTCATATAGTAATGCGTGATAACGTATAGCGTCATATAGTATTGCGTCATGACGTATAACGTCATATAGAATTATTTCATACCGCAGAACAACGCATAGTAATACGTCATAACGTATAACGTCACATAGAATTACGGTTTAACGTATAACGTCATATAGTAATGCGTCATAACGTATAACGTCATATAGTATTACGTCATAACTTATAACGTCACAGAGAATTACGGTTTAGCGTCTAATGTCTTATAGCAATACGTCATAACGTATAAGGCCATATAGTATTGCGTCATAATGTATAACGTCATATAGAAATACGATATAACGTATAACGTCACACAGAATTACGGTTTAACGTATAACGTCATATAGAATTACGTCATAACTTATAACGTCACATGGTAATACGAAATAACGTATAACGTCATATAGAATTACGGCATAACGTATAACGTCACAGAGAATTACGGTTTAGCGTCTAACGTCATATAGTAATGCGTCATAACGTATAACGCCATATTGTAATGCGTCATAACTTATAACGTCATATAGTATTGCGTCATGAAGTATAACGTCATATAGAATTCTGGTTTAACGTACAACGTCATATAGTAATGCGTGATAACGTATAACGTCATATAGTATTGCGTCATGACGTATAACGCCATATAGATATGCGTCATAACGTATAACGTCATATAGTATTACGTCATAACTTATAACGTCACATAGTAATACGTCATAACGTATAACGTCACATACAATTACGTCATAACGTATAACGTAATATAGAATTCCGGTTTAACGTACAACGTCATATAGTAATGCGTGATAACGTATAACGTCATATAGTATTGCGTCATGACGTATAACGCCATATAGAAATGCGGCATAACGTATAACGTCATATAGTATTACGTCATAACTTATAACGTCACATAGTAATACGTCATAACGTATAACGTCACATACAAATACGTCATAACGTATAACGTAATATAGAATTCCGGTTTAACGTACAACGTCATATAGTAATGCGTGATAACGTATAACGTCATATAGTATTGCGTCATGACGTATAACGCCATATAGAAATGCGTCATAACGTATAACGTCATATAGTATTACGTCATAAGTTATAACGTCACACAGTAATACGTCATAACGTATAACGTCATATAGAATTACGTCATAACGTATAACGTCATATAGAAATACGATATAACGTATAACGTCACATTGTAATACGTCATAACGTGTAACGTCGTATAGAATTCCGGTTTAACGTATAACGCTATATAGCAATGCGTCATACCGTATAACGTCATATAGAATTACGGCATAATGTATAACGTCACATAGTAATACGTCATAACGTATAACGCCATATAGCTATGCGTCATAATGTATAACGTCATATGGAATTACAGTTTAACGTATAACGTCATATAGTAATGCGCCATAACGTGTATCGCCATATAGTAATGCGTCATAACGTATGACGTCATATAGTATTGCGTCATGAAGTATAACGCCATATAGTAAGGCGCCATGACGTATAACGTCATATAGTAAGGCGCCATGACGTATAACGTCATATAGTAATACGTCATAACGTATAACGTTATATAGAATTCCGGTTTAACGAATAACGCTATACAGCAATGCGTCATAACGTATAACGTCATATAGAATTCCGGTTTAACGTATAACGCTATATAGCAATGCGTCATACCGTATAACGTCATATAGAATTACGGCATAATGTATAACGTCACATAGTAATACGTCATAACGTATAACGCCATATAGCTATGCGTCATAATGTATAACGTCATATGGAATTACAGTTTAACGTATAACGTCATATAGTAATGCGCCATAACGTGTATCGCCATATAGTAATGCGTCATAACGTATGACGTCATATAGTATTGCGTCATGACGTATAACGCCATATAGTAAGGCGCCATGACGTATAACGTCATATAGTAAGGCGCCATGACGTATAACGTCATATAGTAATACGTCATAACGTATAACGTTATATAGAATTCCGGTTTAACGAATAACGCTATACAGCAATGCGTCATAACGTATAACGTCATATAGAATTCCGGCATAATGTGTAACGCCACATAGTAATACGTCATAATGTATAACGCCATATAGCAATGCGTCATAACGTATAACGTCATATAGAATTCCGGTTTAACGAATAACGCTATACAGCAATGCGTCATAACGTATAACGTCATATAGAATTCCGGCATAATGTGTAACGCCACATAGTAATACGTCATAATGTATAACGCCATATAGCAATGCGTCATAACGTATGACGTCATATAGAATTACGGTTTAACGTATAACGTCACATAGTAATACGTCATAACGTGTAACGTCGTAGAGAATTACGTCATAACGTATAACGTCATATAGAATTCCGGTTTAACGTATAACGCTATATAGCAATGCGTCATAACGTATAACGTCATATAGAATTACGGCATAATGTAGAACATCACGTAGTAATTCGTCCGAAAGTATAACGTCATATAGAATTACGTCATAACTGATAACGTCACATAGTAATACGTCATAACGTATAACGTCATATAGAATTACGGTTTAACGTATACCGTCATATAGTAATGCGTCATAACGTATAACGTCATATAGAATTACGTCATAAATTATAACGTCACATAGTAATACGTCATAACGTATAACGTCATATAGAATTACGGTTTAACGTATACCGTCATATAGTAATGCGTCATAACGTATAACGTCATATAGAATTACGTCATAACTTATAACGTCACATAGTAACACGTTATAACTTATAACGTCACATAGCGTTACGGTTTAGCGTATAAAGTCATATAGAATTAGGGTTTAACGTATAACGTCACATAGAATTACGGTTTAACGTATAACGTCACATAGTAATACGTCATAACGTGTAACGTAGTATAGAATTACGTCATAACGTAGAACGTCACAATAGTAATACGTCATAACGTATAACGTCATATAGAATTCCGGTTTAACGAATAACGCTATATAACAATGCGTCATAACGTATAAAGTCATATAGAATTACGGCATAATGTGTAACGTCACATAGTAATACGTCATAACGTATAACGCCATATAGCTATGCGTCATAACGTATAACGTCATATGGAATTACGGTTTAACGTATAACGTCATATAGTAATACGTCATAGCGTATATCGCCATATAGTAATGCGTCATAACGGATAACGTCATATGGAATTACGGTTTAACGTATAACTTCATATAGTAATGCGTCATAACGTATAACGCCATATAGTACTGCGTCATAACGTATGACGTCATATAGTATTGTGTCATGACGTATAACGTCATACAGAATTACGGCATAATGTAGAACATCACGTAGTAATACGTCCGAACGTATAACGTCATATAGAATTACGTCATAACTGATAACGTCACATAGTAATACGTCATAACGTATAACGTCATATAGAATTACGGCATAACGTATAACATCACATGGAATTGCGGTTTAGCGTATAACGTCATATAGCAATGCGTCATAACGTATAACGCCATTTAGTAATGCGTCCTAACGTATAACGTCATATAGAATTACGGTTTAACGTATACCGTCATATAGTAATGCGTAATAACGTATAACGTCATATAGAATTACGTCATAACTTATAACGTCACATAGTAATACGTCCTAACGTATAACGTCATATAGAATTACGGTTTAACGTATACCGTCATATAGTAATGCGTCATAACGTATAACGTCATATAGAATTACGTCATAACTTATAACGTCACATAGTAACACGTCATAACTTATAACGTCACATAGCGTTTCGGTTTAGCGTATAAAGTCATATAGAATTAGGGTTTAACGTATAACGTCACATAGAATTACGGTTTAACGTATAACGTCACATAGTAATACGTCATAACGTGTAACGTCGTATAGAATTACGTCATAACGTATAACGTCACATAGTAATACGTCATAACGTATAACGTCATATAGAATTCCGGGTTAACGAATAACGCTATATAACAATGCGTCATAACGTATAACGTCATATAGAATTACGGCATAATGTGTAACGTCACATAGTAATACGTCATAACGTATAACGCCATATAGCTATGCGTCATAACGTATAACGTCATATAGAATTCCGGTTTAACGTACAACGTCATATAGTAATGCGTGATAACGTATAACGTCATATAGTATTGCGTCATGACGTATAACGCCATATAGATATGCGTCATAACGTATAACGTCATATAGTATTACGTCATAACTTATAACGTCACATAGTAATACGTCATAACGTATAACGTCACATACAATTACGTCATAACGTATAACGTAATATAGAATTCCGGTTTAACGTACAACGTCATATAGTAATGCGTGATAACGTATAACGTCATATAGTATTGCGTCATGACGTATAACGCCATATAGAAATGCGGCATAACGTATAACGTCATATAGTATTACGTCATAACTTATAACGTCACATAGTAATACGTCATAACGTATAACGTCACATACAAATACGTCATAACGTATAACGTAATATAGAATTCCGGTTTAACGTACAACGTCATATAGTAATGCGTGATAACGTATAACGTCATATAGTATTGCGTCATAACGTATGACGTCATATAGTATTGCGTCATGACGTATAACGCCATATAGTAAGGCGCCATGACGTATAACGTCATATAGTAAGGCGCCATGACGTATAACGTCATATAGTAATACGTCATAACGTATAACGTTATATAGAATTCCGGTTTAACGAATAACGCTATACAGCAATGCGTCATAACGTATAACGTCATATAGAATTCCGGTTTAACGTATAACGCTATATAGCAATGCGTCATACCGTATAACGTCATATAGAATTACGGCATGATGTATAACGTCACATAGTAATACGTCATAACGTATAACGCCATATAGCTATGCGTCATAATGTATAACGTCATATGGAATTACAGTTTAACGTATAACGTCATATAGTAATGCGCCATAACGTGTATCGCCATATAGTAATGCGTCATAACGTATGACGTCATATAGTATTGCGTCATGACGTATAACGCCATATAGTAAGGCGCCATGACGTATAACGTCATATAGTAAGGCGCCATGACGTATAACGTCATATAGTAATACGTCATAACGTATAACGTTATATAGAATTCCGGTTTAACGAATAACGCTATACAGCAATGCGTCATAACGTATAACGTCATATAGAATTCCGGCATAATGTGTAACGCCACATAGTAATACGTCATAATGTATAACGCCATATAGCAATGCGTCATAACGTATAACGTCATATAGAATTCCGGTTTAACGAATAACGCTATACAGCAATGCGTCATAACGTATAACGTCATATAGAATTCCGGCATAATGTGTAACGCCACATAGTAATACGTCATAATGTATAACGCCATATAGCAATGCGTCATAACGTATGACGTCATATAGAATTACGGTTTAACGTATAACGTCACATAGTAATACGTCATAACGTGTAACGTCGTATAGAATTACGTCATAACGTATAACGTCATATAGAATTCCGGTTTAACGTATAACGCTATATAGCAATGCGTCATAACGTATAACGTCATATAGAATTACGGCATAATGTAGAACATCACGTAGTAATTCGTCCGAAAGTATAACGTCATATAGAATTACGTCATAACTGATAACGTCACATAGTAATACGTCATAACGTATAACGTCATATAGAATTACGGTTTAACGTATACCGTCATATAGTAATGCGTCATAACGTATAACGTCATATAGAATTACGTCATAAATTATAACGTCACATAGTAATACGTCATAACGTATAACGTCATATAGAATTACGGTTTAACGTATACCGTCATATAGTAATGCGTCATAACGTATAACGTCATATAGAATTACGTCATAACTTATAACGTCACATAGTAACACGTTATAACTTATAACGTCACATAGCGTTACGGTTTAGCGTATAAAGTCATATAGAATTAGGGTTTAACGTATAACGTCACATAGAATTACGGTTTAACGTATAACGTCACATAGTAATACGTCATAACGTGTAACGTAGTATAGAATTACGTCATAACGTAGAACGTCACATAGTAATACGTCATAACGTATAACGTCATATAGAATTCCGGTTTAACGAATAACGCTATATAACAATGCGTCATAACGTATAACGTCATATAGAATTACGGCATAATGTGTAACGTCACATAGTAATACGTCATAACGTATAACGCCATAT
This sequence comes from Bombus fervidus, assembly GCF_041682495.2. Classification (NCBI taxonomy): domain Eukaryota; kingdom Metazoa; phylum Arthropoda; class Insecta; order Hymenoptera; family Apidae; genus Bombus; species Bombus fervidus. The sequence goes on from NW_027212582.1 coordinate 6,071,032, forward strand.
AGCTATGCGTCATAACGTATAACGTCATATGGAATTACGGTTTAACGTATAACGTCATATAGTAATACGTCATAGCGTATATCGCCATATAGTAATGCGTCATAACGGATAACGTCATATGGAATTACGGTTTAACGTATAACTTCATATAGTAATGCGTCATAACGTATAACGCCATATAGTACTGCGTCATAACGTATGACGTCATATAGTATTGTGTCATGACGTATAACGTCATATAGAATTACGGCATAATGTAGAACATCACGTAGTAATACGTCCGAACGTATAACGTCATATAGAATTACGTCATAACTGATAACGTCACATAGTAATACGTCATAACGTATAACGTCATATAGAATTACGGCATAACGTATAACATCACATGGAATTGCGGTTTAGCGTATAACGTCATATAGCAATGCGTCATAACGTATAACGCCATTTAGTAATGCGTCCTAACGTATAACGTCATATAGAATTACGGTTTAACGTATACCGTCATATAGTAATGCGTAATAACGTATAACGTCATATAGAATTACGTCATAACTTATAACGTCACATAGTAATACGTCCTAACGTATAACGTCATATAGAATTACGGTTTAACGTATACCGTCAAATAGTAATGCGTCATAACGTATAACGTCATATAGAATTACGTCATAACTTATAACGTCACATAGTAACACGTCATAACTTATAACGTCACATAGCGTTACGGTTTAGCGTATAAAGTCATATAGAATTAGGGTTTAACGTATAACGTCACATAGAATTACGGTTTAACGTATAACGTCACATAGTAATACGTCATAACGTGTAACGTCGTATAGAATTACGTCATAACGTATAACGTCACATAGTAATACGTCATAACGTATAACGTCATATAGAATTCCGGGTTAACGAATAACGCTATATAACAATGCGTCATAACGTATAACGTCATATAGAATTACGGCATAATGTGTAACGTCACATAGTAATACGTCATAACGTATAACGCCATATAGCTATGCGTCATAACGTATAACGTCATATGGAATTCCGGTTTAACGTATAACGTCATATGGAATTACGATTTAACGTATGAAGCCATGTAGAATTACGGCATAACGTATAACGTCACATAGTAATGCGTCATAACGTATAACGCCATGTAGTAATCCGTCATAATGTATAACGTCATGTAGTATTGCGTCATGAAATATAACGTCATATAGAATTACGTCATGACGTAGAGCATCACATAGTAATACGTCAAAACGTATAACGCCATATAGCAATGCGTCATAACGTATAACGGCATATAGAAATACGGCATAACGTATAACATCACATGGAATTACGGTTTAGCGTATAACGTCATATAGCAATGCGTCATAACGAATAACGCCATTTAGTAATGCGTCATAACGTATAACGTCATATAGAATTACGGCATAATGTAGAACATCACGTAGTAATTCGTCCGAAAGTATAACGTCATATAGAATTACGTCATAACTGATAACGTCACATAGTAATACGTCATAACGTATAACGTCATATAGAATTACGGTTTAACGTATACCGTCATATAGTAATGCGTCATAACGTATAACGTCATATAGAATTACGTCATAACGTACAACGTCACATAGTAATACGTCATAACGTATAACGTCATATAGAATTACGGCATAACGTATAACATCACATGGAATTACGGTTTAGCGTATAACGTCATATAGCAATGCGTCATAACGAATAACGCCATTTAGTAATGCGTCATAACGTATAACGTCATATAGAATTACGGCATAATGTAGAACATCACGTAGTAATTCGTCCGAAAGTATAACGTCATATAGAATTACGTCATAACGCATAACGTCACATAGTAATACGTCCTAACGTATAACGTCATACAGTAATGCGTCATAACGCATAACGTCACATAGTAATACGTCATAACTTATAACGTCACATAGAATTACGGTTTAGCGTATAACGTCATATAGAATTCCGGTTTAACGAATAACGCCATATAACAATGCGTCATAACGTATAACGCCATATAGAATTACGGCATAATGTGTAACGTCACATAGTAATACGTCATAATGTATAACGCCATAAAGCAATGCGTCATAACTTATAACGTCACATAGTAATACGTCATAACGTATAACGTCACATACAATTACGTCATAACGTATAACGTAATATAGAATTCCGGTTTAACGTACAACGTCATATAGTAATGCGTGATAACGTATAACGTCATATAGTATTGCGTCATGACGTATAACGCCATATAGAAATGCGGCATAACGTATAACGTCATATAGTATTACGTCATAACTTATAACGTCACATAGTAATACGTCATAACGTATAACGTCACATACAAATACGTCATAACGTATAACGTAATATAGAAATCCGGTTTAACGTACAACGTCATATAGTAATGCGTGATAACGTATAACGTCATATAGTATTGCGTCATGACGTATAACGCCATATAGAAATGCGTCATAACGTATAACGTCATATAGTATTACGTCATAAGTTATAACGTCACACAGTAATACGTCATAACGTATAACGTCATATAGAATTACGTCATAACGTATAACGTCATATAGAAATACGATATAACGTATAACGTCACATAGTAATACGTCATAACGTGTAACGTCGTATAGAATTACGTCATAACGTGTAACATCACATAGTAAGACCTCATAACGTATAACGTCATATAGAATTCCGGTTTAACGTATAACGCTATATAGCAATGCGTCATACCGTATAACGTCATATAGAATTACGGCATAATGTATAACGTCACATAGTAATACGTCATAACGTATAACGCCATATAGCTATGCGTCATAATGTATAACGTCATATGGAATTACAGTTTAACGTATAACGTCATATAGTAATGCGCCATAACGTGTATCGCCATATAGTAATGCGTCATAACGTATGACGTCATATAGTATTGCGTCATGACGTATAACGCCATATAGTAAGGCGCCATGACGTATAACGTCATATAGTAAGGCGCCATGACGTATAACGTCATATAGTAATACGTCATAACGTATAACGTTATATAGAATTCCGGTTTAACGAATAACGCTATACAGCAATGCGTCATAACGTATAACGTCATATAGAATTCCGGTTTAACGTATAACGCTATATAGCAATGCGTCATACCGTATAACGTCATATAGAATTACGGCATAATGTATAACGTCACATAGTAATACGTCATAACGTATAACGCCATATAGCTATGCGTCATAATGTATAACGTCATATGGAATTACAGTTTAACGTATAACGTCATATAGTAATGCGCCATAACGTGTATCGCCATATAGTAATGCGTCATAACGTATGACGTCATATAGTATTGCGTCATGACGTATAACGCCATATAGTAAGGCGCCATGACGTATAACGTCATATAGTAAGGCGCCATGACGTATAACGTCATATAGTAATACGTCATAACGTATAACGTTATATAGAATTCCGGTTTAACGAATAACGCTATACAGCAATGCGTCATAACGTATAACGTCATATAGAATTCCGGCATAATGTGTAACGCCACATAGTAATACGTCATAATGTATAACGCCATATAGCAATGCGTCATAACGTATAACGTCATATAGAATTCCGGTTTAACGAATAACGCTATACAGCAATGCGTCATAACGTATAACGTCATATAGAATTCCGGCATAATGTGTAACGCCACATAGTAATACGTCATAATGTATAACGCCATATAGCAATGCGTCATAACGTATGACGTCATATAGAATTACGGTTTAACGTATAACGTCACATAGTAATACGTCATAACGTGTAACGTCGTAGAGAATTACGTCATAACGTATAACGTCATATAGAATTCCGGTTTAACGTATAACGCTATATAGCAATGCGTCATAACGTATAACGTCATATAGAATTACGGCATAATGTTGAACATCACGTAGTAATTCGTCCGAAAGTATAACGTCATATAGAATTACGTCATAACTGATAACGTCACATAGTAATACGTCATAACGTATAACGTCATATAGAATTACGGTTTAACGTATACCGTCATATAGTAATGCGTCATAACGTATAACGTCATATAGAATTACGTCATAAATTATAACGTCACATAGTAATACGTCATAACGTATAACGTCATATAGAATTACGGTTTAACGTATACCCTCATATAGTAATGCGTCATAACGTATAACGTCATATAGAATTACGTCATAACTTATAACGTCACATAGTAACACGTTATAACTTATAACGTCACATAGCGTTACGGTTTAGCGTATAAAGTCATATAGAATTAGGGTTTAACGTATAACGTCACATAGAATTACGGTTTAACGTATAACGTCACATAGTAATACGTCATAACGTGTAACGTAGTATAGAATTACGTCATAACGTAGAACGTCACATAGTAATACGTCATAACGTATAACGTCATATAGAATTCCGGTTTAACGAATAACGCTATATAACAATGCGTCATAACGTATAACGTCATATAGAATTACGGCATAATGTGTAACGTCACATAGTAATACGTCATAACGTATAACGCCATATAGCTATGCGTCATAACGTATAACGTCATATGGAATTACGGTTTAACGTATAACGTCATATAGTAATACGTCATAGCGTATATCGCCATATAGTAATGCGTCATAACGGATAACGTCATATGGAATTACGGTTTAACGTATAACTTCATATAGTAATGCGTCATAACGTATAACGCCATATAGTACTGCGTCATAACGTATGACGTCATATAGTATTGTGTCATGACGTATAACGTCATATAGAATTACGGCATAATGTAGAACATCACGTAGTAATACGTCCGAACGTATAACGTCATATAGAATTACGTCATAACTGATAACGTCACATAGTAATACGTCATAACGTATAACGTCATATAGAATTACGGCATAACGTATAACATCACATGGAATTACGGTTTAGCGTATATCGTCATATAGCAATGCGTCATAACGTATAACGTCATATAGAATTACGTCATAAATTATAACGTCACATGGTAATACGTCATAACGTATAACGTCATATAGAATTACGTCATGACGTAGAGCATCACATAGTAATACGTCATAACGTATAAGGTCATACAGTCATTCGTCATGAAGTATAACGTCATATAGAATTACGGCATGACGTATAACGTCACATAGTAATACGTCAAAACGTATAACGCCATATAGCAATGCGTCATAACGTATAACGTCATTTAGAAATACGTTATAACTTATAACATCACATAGTAATACGTCATAACGTATAACGTCATATAGAATTACGTCATAAATTATAACGTCACATAGTAATACGTCATAACGTATAACGTCATATAGAATTACGGTTTAACGTATACCGTCATATAGTAATGCGTCATAACGTATAACGTCATATAGAATTACGTCATAACTTATAACGTCACATAGTAACACGTTATAACTTATAACGTCACATAGCGTTACGGTTTAGCGTATAAAGTCATATAGAATTAGGGTTTAACGTATAACGTCACATAGAATTACGGTTTAACGTATAACGTCACATAGTAATACGTCATAACGTGTAACGTAGTATAGAATTACGTCATAACGTAGAACGTCACATAGTAATACGTCATAACGTATAACGTCATATAGAATTCCGGTTTAACGAATAACGCTATATAACAATGCGTCATAACGTATAACGTCATATAGAATTACGGCATAATGTGTAACGTCACATAGTAATACGTCATAACGTATAACGCCATATAGCTATGCGTCATAACGTATAACGTCATATGGAATTACGGTTTAACGTATAACTTCATATAGTAATGCGTCATAACGTATAACGCCATATAGTACTGCGTCATAACGTATGACGTCATATAGTATTGTGTCATGACGTATAACGTCATATAGAATTACGGCATAATGTAGAACATCACGTAGTAATACGTCCGAACGTATAACGTCATATAGAATTACGTCATAACTGATAACGTCACATAGTAATACGTCATAACGTATAACGTCATATAGAATTACGGCATAACGTATAACATCACATGGAATTGCGGTTTAGCGTATAACGTCATATAGCAATGCGTCATAACGTATAACGCCATTTAGTAATGCGTCCTAACGTATAACGTCATATAGAATTACGGTTTAACGTATACCGTCATATAGTAATGCGTAATAACGTATAACGTCATATAGAATTACGTCATAACTTATAACGTCACATAGTAATACGTCCTAACGTATAACGTCATATAGAATTACGGTTTAACGTATACCGTCATATAGTAATGCGTCATAACGTATAACGTCATATAGAATTACGTCATAACTTATAACGTCACATAGTAACACGTCATAACTTATAACGTCACATAGCGTTACGGTTTAGCGTATAAAGTCATATAGAATTAGGGTTTAACGTATAACGTCACATAGAATTACGGTTTAACGTATAACGTCACATAGTAATACGTCATAACGTGTAACGTCGTATAGAATTACGTCATAACGTATAACGTCACATAGTAATACGTCATAACGTATAACGTCATATAGAATTCCGGGTTAACGAATAACGCTATATAACAATGCGTCATAACGTATAACGTCATATAGAATTACGGCATAATGTGTAACGTCACATAGTAATACGTCATAACGTATAACGCCATATAGCTATGCGTCATAACGTATAACGTCATATGGAATTCCGGTTTAACGTATAACGTCATATGGAATTACGATTTAACGTATGAAGCCATGTAGAATTACGGCATAACGTATAACGTCACATAGTAATGCGTCATAACGTATAACGCCATGTAGTAATGCGTCATAATGTATAACGTCATGTAGTATTGCGTCATGAAATATAACGTCATATAGAATTACGTCATGACGTAGAGCATCACATAGTAATACGTCATAACGTATAAGGTCATACAGTCATTCGTCATACCGTATAAAGTCATATAGAATTACGGCATAAAGTATAACGTCACGTAGTAATACGTCATATCGTACAACGTCATATAGAATTACGGCATGACGTATAACGTCACATAGTAATACGTCAAAACGTATAACGCCATATAGCAATGCGTCATAACGTATAACGGCATATAGAAATACGTTATAACATATAACGTCACATAGTAATACGTCATAACGTATAACGTCATATAGAATTACGGCATAACGTATAACATCACATGGAATTACGGTTTAGCGTATAACGTCATATAGCAATGCGTCATAACGAATAACGCCATTTAGTAATGCGTCATAACGTATAACGTCATATAGAATTACGGCATAATGTAGAACATCACGTAGTAATTCGTCCGAAAGTATAACGTCATATAGAATTACGTCATAACTGATAACGTCACATAGTAATACGTCATAACGTATAACGTCATATAGAATTACGGTTTAACGTATACCGTCATATAGTAATGCGTCATAACGTATAACGTCATATAGAATTACGTCATAACGTACAACGTCACATAGTAATACGTCATAACGTATAACGTCACATAGTAATACGTCATAACGTGTAACGTCGTATAGAATTACGTCATAACGCATAACGTCACATAGTAATACGTCCTAACGTATAACGTCATACAGTAATGCGTCATAACGCATAACGTCACATAGTAATACGTCATAACTTATAACGTCACATAGAATTACGGTTTAGCGTATAACGTCATATAGAATTCCGGTTTAACGAATAACGCCATATAACAATGCGTCATAACGTATAACGCCATATAGAATTACGGCATAATGTGTAACGTCACATAGTAATACGTCATAATGTATAACGCCATAAAGCAATGCGTCATAACGTATAACGTCATATAGAATTACGCTTAAACGTATAACGTCATACAGTAATGCGTCATAACGCATAACGTCACATAGTAATACGTCATAACTTATAACGTCACATAGAGTTACGGTTTAGCGTATAAAGTCATATAGAATTAGGGTTTAACGTATAACGTCACATAGTATTACGGTTTAGCGTACAACGTCATATAGTAGTGCGTCATAACGTATAACGCCATATAGCAACGCGTTATAAAGTATAACGTCATATAGTAATGCGTGATAACGTATAACGTCATATAGAATTACGGCATAACGTATAACGTCACATAGTAATACGTCATAACGTATAAGGCCATATAGCAATGCGTCATAACGTATAACGTCATATAGTATTGCGTCATGACGTATAACGAGATATAGCAATGCGTCATAACGTATAACGTCATATAGAATTACGGTTTAAGGTATAACGTCATATAGCAATGCGTCATAACGTATAAGGCCATATAGCAATGCGTCATAACGTATAACGTCATGTAGTATTGCGTCATGAAGTATAACGTCATATAGAATTACCTCATAACGTATAACGTCACATAGTAATACGTCATAACGTATAGCGTCAGATAGTAATACGTCATAATGTATAACGTCACATAGTAATACGTCATAACGTATAACGTCATTTAGAAATACGTTATAACTTATAACGTCACATAGTAATACGTCATAACGTATAACGTCATATAGAATTACGGCATAACGTATAACATCACATGGAATTACGGTTTAGCGTATAACGTCATATAGCAATGCGTCATAACGTATAACGCCATTTAGTAATGCGTCCTAACGTATAACGTCATGTAGAATTACGGTTTAACGTATACCGTCATATAGTAATGCGTCATAACGTATAACGCCATTTAGTAATGCGTCATAACGTATACCGTCATATAGTAATGCGTCATAACGTATAACGTCACATAGAATTACGGTTTAGCGTATAACGTCATATAGCAATGCGTCATAACTTATAAGGCCATATAGCAATGCGTCATAACGTATATCGTCATATAGCAATGCGTCATAACGTATAACGTCATATAGTAATGCGTCATAACGTATAGCGCCATGTAGTAATGCGGCATGACGTATGACGTCATATAGTATTGCGTCATGACGTATAACGACATATAGTATTACGTCATAACTTATAACGTCACATAGTAATACGTCCTAACGTATAACGTCATATAGAATTACGGCATAACGTATAACGTCACAGAGAATTACGGTTTAGAGTCTAACGTCATATAGCAATACGTCATAACGTATAAGGCCATATAGCAATGCGTCATAACGTATAACGTCATATAGTATTGCGTCATGACGTATAACGAGATATAGCAATGCGTCATAACGTATATCGTCATATAGAATTACGGTTTAAGGTATAACGTCATATAGCAATGCGTCATAACGTATAAGGCCATATAGCAATGCGTCATAAAGTATAACGTCATATAGTATTGCGTCATGAAGTATAACGTCATATAGAATTACCTCATAACGTATAACGTCACATAGTAATACGTCATAACGTATAGCGTCAGATAGTAATACGTCATAATGTATAACGTCACATAGTAATACGTCATAACGTATAACGAGATATAGCAATGCGTCATAACGTATAACGTCATATGGAATTACGGTTTAAGGTATAACGTCATATAGAAATGCGTCATAACGTATAACGCCATTTAGTAATGCGTCCTAACGTATAACGTCATGTAGAATTACGGTTTAACGTATACCGTCATATAGTAATGCGTCATAACGTATAACGTCACATTGAATTACGGTTTAGCGTATAACGTCATATAGCAATGCGTCATAACGTGTGACGTCGTATAGTATTGCGTCATGACGTATAACGTCATGTAGTATTAGGTCATAACGTAGAACATCACACAGTAATACGTCATAACGTATAACGTCACATGGAATTATGGTTTAACGTATAACGTCATATAGTAATGCGTCATAACGTATAACGCCATTTAGTAATGCGTCATAACGTATAACGTCACATAGTAATACTTCATAACGTATGACGTCATATAGAATTACGGCATAATGTATAACGTCACATAGTAATACGTCATAACGTATAACGCCATATAGTAATGCGTCATAGCGTATGACGTCATATAGTATTGCGTCATAACGTATAACGCCATATAGTATTGCGTCATAACGTGTAACGTCGTATAGAATTACGTCATAACGTACAACGTCACATAGTAATACGTCATAACGTATAACGTCATATAGAATTACGGCATAACGTATAACATCACATGGAATTACGGTTTAGCGTATAACGTCATATAGCAATGCGTCATAACGTATAACGCCATTTAGTAATGCGTCCTAACGTATAACGTCATGTAGAATTACGGTTTAACGTATACCGTCATATAGTAATGCGTCATAACGTATAACGTCACATAGAATTACGGTTTAGCGTATAACGTCATATAGCAATGCGTCATAACGTATAAGGCCATATAGCAATGCGTCATAACGTATAACGTCATATAGCAATGCGTCATAACGTATAACGTCATATAGTAATGCGTCATAACGTATAGCGCCATATAGTAATGCGGCATGACGTATGACGTCATATAGTATTGCGTCATGACGTATAACGACATATAGTAAGGCGCCATGACGTATAACGTCATATAGAAATAAGGCATAACGTATAGCGTCACATAGTAATACGTCATAACGTGTAACGTCGTATAGAATTACGTCATAACGTACAATGTCACATAGTAATACGTCATAACGTATAACGTCACATAGTAATACGTCATAACGTGTAACGTCGTATAGAATTACGTCATAACGCATAACGTCACATAGTAATACGTCATAACGTATAACGTCATATAGAATTCCGGTTTAACGAATAACGCTATACAGCAATGCGTCATAACGTATAACGTCATATAGAATTACGGCATAATGTGTAACGTCACATAGTAATACGTCATAACGTATAACGTCATATAGAGTTAGGTCATAACTTTTAACGTCACATAGTAGTACGTAATAGCGTTTAACGTCATATAGAATTCCGGTTTAACGTATAACGCCATATAGCAACGCGTTATAAAGTATAACGTCATATAGTATTGCGTCATGACGTATAACGTCATATAGAATGACGTCATAACGTAGAACATCACATAGTAAACGTACTAACGTATAACGTCATATAGAATTACGTCATAACTTATAACGTCACATGGTAATACGTCATAACGTATAACGTCATATAGAATTACGGCATAACGTATAACATCACATGGAATTACGGTTTAGCGTATAACGTCATATAGCAATGCGTCATAACGTATAACGCCATTTAGTAATGCGTCCTAACGTATAACCTCACATAGAATTACGGTTTAATGTATATCGTCATATAGAAATCCGGTTTTACGTATAACGACATATTGAATTACGGTTTAACGTATAAAGCAATGTAGATTAAGGCATAACGTATAACGTCATATAGTAATGCGTCATAACGTATAACGCCATATAGTAATGCGTCATAATGTATAACGTCATATAGAAATACGTTATAACTTATAACGTCACATAGTAATACGTCATAACGTATAACGTCATATAGAATTACGGCATAACGTATAACATCACATGGAATTACGGTTTAGCGTATAACGTCATATAGCAATGCGTCATAACGTATAAGGCCATATAGCAATGCGTCAGAACGTATAACGTCATATAGCAATGCGTCATAACGTATAACGTCATATAGTAATGCGTCATAACGTATAGCGCCATATAGTAATGCGGCATAACGTATGACGTCATATAGTATTGCGTCATGACGTATAACGACATATAGTAAGGCGCCATGACGTATAACGTCATATAGAAATAAGGCATAACGTATAACGTCACATAGTAATACGTCATAACGTGTAACGTCGTATAGAATTACGTCATAACGTACAATGTCACATAGTAATACGTCATAACGTATAACGTCACATAGTAATACGTCATAACGTGTAACGTCGTATAGAATTACGTCTTAACGCATAACGTCACATAGTAATACGTCATAACGTATAACGTCATATAGAATTCCGGTTTAACGAATAACGCTATACAGCAATGCGTCATAACGTATAACGTCATATAGAATTACGGCATAATGTGTAACGTCACATAGTAATACGTCATAATGTATAACGCCGTATAGCAATGCGTCATAACGTATGACGTCATATAGTATTGCGTCATGACGTATAACGCCATATAGTAAGGCGCCATGACGTATAACGTCATATAGTAATACGTCATAACGTATAACGTTATATAGAATTCCGGTTTAACGAATAACGCTATACAGCAATGCGTCATAACGTATAACGTCATATAGAATTCCGGCATAATGTGTAACGCCACATAGTAATACGTCATAATGTATAACGCCATATAGCAATGCGTCATAACGTATAACGTCATATAGAATTACGGTTTAACGTATAACGTCATACAGTAATGCGTCATAACGTATAACGCCATATAGTAATGCGTCATAACGTATGACGTTATATAGTATTGCATCATGACGTATATCTTCATATAGAATTAGGTCGTAACGAGGAACATCACATAGTAACACGACATAACCTATAACGTCACATAGAATTACGGTTTAACGTATAACGTCATATAATATTGCGTCATACCGTATAACGCCATATAGTAAGGCGTCATGACGTATAACGTCATATAGAATTACGGTTTAACGTATAACGTCATACAGTAATGCGCCATAACGCATAACGTCACATAGTAATACGTCATAACTTATAACGTCACATAGAATTACGGTTTAACGTATAACGTCACATAGAATTACGGTTTAGCGTATAACGTCATATAGAATTAGGGTATACCGTATGACGTCATATAGAATTACGGTTTAACGTATAACGTCACATAGTAATACGTCATAACTTATAACGTCACATAGAATTACGGTTTAACGTATAACGTCACATAGAATTACGGTTTAGCGTATAACGTCATATAGAATTAGGGTATACCGTATGACGTCATATAGAATTACGGCATAAAGTATAACGTCACATAGTAATGCGTCATAACGCATAACATCACATAGTAATACGTCATAACTTATAACGTCACATAGAATTACGGTTTAACGTATAACGTCACATAGAATTACGGTTTAGCGTATAACGTCACATAGAATTAGGGTATACCGTATGACGTCATATAGAATTACGGTTTAACGTATAACGTCACATAGTAATACGTCATAACGTGTAACGTCGTATAGAATTACGTCATAACGTATAACGTCATATAGAATTCCGGTTTAACGTATAACGCTATATAGCAATGCGTCATAACGTATAACGTCATATAGAATTACGGCATAATGTAGAACATCACGTAGTGATTCGTCCGAAAGTATAACGTCATATAGAATTACGTCATAACTGATAACGTCACATAGTAATACGTCATAACGTATAACGTCATATAGAATTACGGTTTAACGTATACCGTCATATATTAATGCGTCATAACGTATAACGTCATATAGATTTACGTCATAAATTATAACGTCACATAGTAATACGTCATAACGTATAACGTCATATAGAATTACGGTTTAACGTATACCGTCATATAGTAATGCGTCATAACGTATAACGTCATATAGAATTACGTCATAACTCATAACGTCACATAGTAACACGTTATAACTTATAACGTCACATAGCGTTACGGTTTAGCGTATAAAGTCATATAGAATTAGGGTTTAACGTATAACGTCACATAGAATTACGGTTTAACGTATAACGTCACATAGTAATACGTCATAACGTGTAACGTAGTATAGAATTACGTCATAACGTAGAACGTCACATAGTAATACGTCATAACGTATAACGTCATATAGAATTCCGGTTTAACGAATAACGCTATATAACAATGCGTCATAACGTATAACGTCATATAGAATTACGGCATAATGTGTAACGTCACATAGTAATACGTCATAACGTATAACGCCATATAGCTATGCGTCAGAACGTATAACGTCATATGGAATTACGGTTTAACGTATAACGTCATATAGTAATACGTCATAGCGTATATCGCCATATAGTAATGCGTCATAACGGATAACGTCATATGGAATTACGGTTTAACGTATAACTTCATATAGTAATGCGTCATAACGTCTAACGCCATATAGTACTGCGTCATAACGTATGACGTCATATAGTATTGCGTCATGACGTATAACGTCATATAGAATTACGGCATAATGTAGAACATCACGTAGTAATACGTCCGAACGTATAACGTCATATAGAATTACGTCATAACTGATAACGTCACATAGTAATACGTCATAACGTATAACGTCATATAGAATTACGGCATAACGTATAACATCACATGGAATTGCGGTTTAGCGTATAACGTCATATAGCAATGCGTCATAACGTATAACGCCATTTAGTAATGCGTCCTAACGTATAACGTCACATAGAATTACGGTTTAACGTATAACGTCACATAGTAATACGTCATAACGTGTAACGTAGTATAGAATTACGTCATAACGTAGAACGTCACATAGTAATACGTCAAAACGTATAACGCCATATAGCAATGCGTCATAACGTATAACGGCATATAGAAATACGTTATAACATATAACGTCACATAGTAATACGTCATAACGTATAACGTCATATAGAATTACGGCATAACGTATAACATCACATGGAATTACGGTTTAGCGTATAACGTCATATAGTAATGCGTGATAACGTGTAACGTCGTATAGAATTACGTCATAACGCATAACGTCACATAGTAATACGTCCTAACGTATAACGTCATATAGAATTCCGGTTCAACGAATAACGCTATACAGCAATGCGTCATAACGTATAACGTCATATAGAATTACGGTTTAAGGTATAACGTCATATAGTAATGCGTCATAATGTATAACGCCATTTAGTAATACGTCATAACGTGTAACGTCATATAGAATTACGGCATAATGTGTAACGTCACATAGTAATACCTCATAATGTATAACGCCATATAGCAATGCGTCATAACGTATAACGTCATATAGAATTAGGGTTTAACGTATAACGTCATACAGTAATGCGTCATAATGTATAACGCCATTTAGTAATACGTCATAACGTGTAACGTCATATAGAATTACGGCATAATGTGTAACGTCACATAGTAATACCTCATAATGTATAACGCCATATAGTAATACGTCATAACTTATAACGTCACATAGAATTACGGTTTAGCGTATAACGTCATATAGAATTAGGGTTTAACGTATATCGTCAAATAGAATTACGGTTTAGCGTATAAAGTCATATAGAATTAGGGTTTATGTATAACATCATATGGAATTACGGTTTAACGTACAACGTCATATAGTAATGCGTCATAACGGATAACGCCATTTAGTAATGCGTCATAACGTATAACGTCATATAGAATTACGGCATAAAGAATAACGTCACATAGTAATACGTCATAACGTATAGCGTCACATAGTAATACGTCATAATGTATACCGTCATATAGAATTACGGTTTAACGTATAACGTCATACAGTAATGCGTCATAACGCATAACGTCACATAGTAATACGTCATAACTTATAACGACACATAGAGTTACGGTTTAGCGTATAAAGTCATATAGAATTAGGGTTTAACGTATAACGTCACATAGAATTACGGTTTAGCGTATAACGTCATATAGAATTAGGGTTTAACGTATAACGTCATATAGAATTAGGGTTTAACGTATAACGACACATAGAATTACGGTTTAGCGTATAACGTCATATATAATTAGGGTTTACCGTATAACGTAATATAGAATTACGGTTTAACGTATAACGTCACATAGTAATACGTCATAACGTGTAACGTCGTATAGAATTACGTCATAACGTATAACGTCACATAGTAATACGTCATAACGTATAACGTCATATAGAATTCCGGTTTAACGAATAACGCCATATAACAATGCGTCTTAACGTATAACGCCATATAGAATTACGGCATAATGTGTAACGTCACATAGTAATACGTCATAATGTATAACGCCATATAGCAATGCGTCATAACGTATAACGTCATATAGAATTACGCTTAATCGTATAACGTCATACAGTAATGCGTCATAACGCATAACGTCACACAGTAATGCGTCATAACTTATAACGTCACATAGAATTACGGTTTAGCGTATAAAGTCATATAGAATTAGGGTTTAACGTATAACGTCACATAGAATTACGGTTTAGCGTATAACGTCATATAGAATTAGGGTTTAACGTATAACGTCATATAGAATTACGGTTTAACGTATAACGTGATATCGTAATGCGTCATAACGGATAACGCCATTTAGTAATGCGTCATAACGTATAACGTCACATAGTAAACGTCATAACGTATAACGTCATATAGAATTACGACATAAGGTATAACGTCACATAGTAATACGTCATAACGTATTGCGTCACATAGTAATACGTAATAACGTATAACGTCACATAGTATTACGGTTTAGTGTACAACGTCATATAGTAGTGCGTCATAACGTATAACGCCATATAGCAACGCGTTATAAAGTATAACGTCATATAGTAATGCGTGATAACGTATAACGTCATATAGAATTACGGCATAACGTATAACGTCACATAGTAATACGTCATAACGTATAAGGCCATATAGCAATGCGTCATAACGTATAACGTCATATAGTATTGCGTCATGACGTATAACGAGATATAGCAATCCGTCATAACGTATAACGTCATATAGAATTACGGTTTAAGGTATAACGTCATATAGCAATGCGTCATAACGTATAAGGCCATATAGCAATGCGTCATAACGTATAACGTCATTTAGTATTGCGTCATGAAGTATAACGTCATATAGAATTACCTCATAACGTATAACGTCACATAGTAATACGTCATAACGTATAGCGTCAGATAGTAATACGTCATAATGTATAACGTCACATAGTAATACGTCATAACGTATAACGAGATATAGCAATGCGTCATAACGTATAACGTCATATAGAATTACGGTTTAAGGTATAACGTCATATAGAAATGCGTCATAACGTATAACGTCATATAGAATTACGGTTTAAGGTATAACGTCATATAGCAATGCGTCATAACGTATAAGGCCATATAGCAATGCGTCATATCGTATAACGTCATTTAGTATTGCGTCATGAAGTATAACGTCATATAGAATTACCTCATAACGTATAACGTCACATAGTAATACGTCATAACGTATAGCGTCAGATAGTAATACGTCATAATGTATAACGTCACATAGTAATACGTCATAACGTATAACGCCATATAGTAATGCGTCATAGCGTATGACGTCATATAGTATTGCGTCATAACGTATAACGCCATATAGTATTGCGTCATAACGTGTAACGTCGTATAGAATTACGTCATAACGTACAACGTCACATAGTAATACGTCATAACGTGTAACGTCGTATAGAATTACGTCATAACGCATAACGTCACATAGTAATACGTCATAACGTATAACGTCATATAGAATTCCGGTTTAACGTATAACGCCATATAGCAACGCGTTATAAATTATAACGTCATATAGTATTGCGTCATGACGTATAACGTCATATAGAATGACGTCATAACGTAGAACATCACATAGTAAACGTCCTAACGTATAACGTCATATAGAATTACGTCATAACTTATAACGTCACATGGTAATACGTCATAACGTATAACGTCATATAGAATTACGGCATAACGTATAACGTCATATAGTAATGCGTCATAACGTATAACGCCATGTCGCAATGCGTCATAATGTATAACGTCATTTAGAAATACGTTATAACTTATAACGTCACATAGTAATACGTCATAACGTATAACGTCATATAGAATTACGGCATAACGTATAACATCACATGGAATTACGGTTTAGCGTATATCGTCATATAGCAATGCGTCATAACGTATAACGTCATATAGAATTACGTCATAAATTATAACGTCACATGGTAATACGTCATAACGTATAACGTCATATAGAATTACGTCATGACGTAGAGCATCACATAGTAATACGTCATAACGTATAAGGTCATACAGTCATTCGTCATGAAGTATAACGTCATATAGAATTACGGCATGACGTATAACGTCACATAGTAATACGTCAAAACGTATAACGCCATATAGCAATGCGTCATAACGTATAACGTCATTTAGAAATACGTTATAACTTATAACATCACATAGTAATACGTCATAACGTATAACGTCATATAGAATTACGGCATAACGTATAACATCACATGGAATTACGGTTCAGCGTATATCGTCATATAGCAATGCGTCATAACGTATAACGTCATATAGTAATGCGTCATAACGTATAGCGCCATATAGTAATGCGGCATGACGTATGACGTCATATAGTATTGCGTCATGACGTATAACGACATATAGTATTACGTCATAACTTATAACGTCACATAGTAATACGTCCTAACGTATAACGTCATATAGAATTACGGCATAACGTATAACGTCACAGAGAATTACGGTTTAGAGTCTAACGTCATATAGCAATACGTCATAACGTATAACGTCATATAGCAATGCGTCATAACGTATAACGCCATTTAGTAATGCGTCATAACTTATATCGTCATATAGAATTACGGTTTAGCGTATAACGTCATATAGCAATGCGTCATAACGTATAAGGCCATATAGCAATGCGTCATAAAGTATAACGTCATATAGTATTGCGTCATGAAGTATAACGTCATATAGAATTACCTCATAACTTATAACGTCACATGGTAATACGTCATAACGTATAACGTCATATAGAATTACGGCATAACGTATAACGTCATATAGTAATGCGTCATAACGTATAACGCCATGTCGCAATGCGTCATAATGTATAACGTCATTTAGAAATACGTTATAACTTATAACGTCACATAGTAATACGTCATAACGTATAACGTCATATAGAATTACGTCATAACGTATAACGTCATATAGAATTCCGGTTTAACGTATAACGCTATATAGCAATGCGTCATAACGTATAACGTCATATAGAATTACGGCATAATGTAGAACATCACGTAGTGATTCGTCCGAAAGTATAACGTCATATAGAATTACGTCATAACTGATAACGTCACATAGTAATACGTCATAACGTATAACGTCATATAGAATTACGGTTTAACGTATACCGTCATATATTAATGCGTCATAACGTATAACGTCATATAGATTTACGTCATAAATTATAACGTCACATAGTAATACGTCATAACGTATAACGTCATATAGAATTACGGTTTAACGTATACCGTCATATAGTAATGCGTCATAACGTATAACGTCATATAGAATTACGTCATAACTCATAACGTCACATAGTAACACGTTATAACTTATAACGTCACATAGCGTTACGGTTTAGCGTATAAAGTCATATAGAATTAGGGTTTAACGTATAACGTCACATAGAATTACGGTTTAACGTATAACGTCACATAGTAATACGTCATAACGTGTAACGTAGTATAGAATTACGTCATAACGTAGAACGTCACATAGTAATACGTCATAACGTATAACGTCATATAGAATTCCGGTTTAACGAATAACGCTATATAACAATGCGTCATAACGTATAACGTCATATAGAATTACGGCATAATGTGTAACGTCACATAGTAATACGTCATAACGTATAACGCCATATAGCTATGCGTCAGAACGTATAACGTCATATGGAATTACGGTTTAACGTATAACGTCATATAGTAATACGTCATAGCGTATATCGCCATATAGTAATGCGTCATAACGGATAACGTCATATGGAATTACGGTTTAACGTATAACTTCATATAGTAATGCGTCATAACGTCTAACGCCATATAGTACTGCGTCATAACGTATGACGTCATATAGTATTGCGTCATGACGTATAACGTCATATAGAATTACGGCATAATGTAGAACATCACGTAGTAATACGTCCGAACGTATAACGTCATATAGAATTACGTCATAACTGATAACGTCACATAGTAATACGTCATAACGTATAACGTCATATAGAATTACGGCATAACGTATAACATCACATGGAATTGCGGTTTAGCGTATAACGTCATATAGCAATGCGTCATAACGTATAACGCCATTTAGTAATGCGTCCTAACGTATAACGTCACATAGAATTACGGTTTAACGTATAACGTCACATAGTAATACGTCATAACGTGTAACGTAGTATAGAATTACGTCATAACGTAGAACGTCACATAGTAATACGTCAAAACGTATAACGCCATATAGCAATGCGTCATAACGTATAACGGCATATAGAAATACGTTATAACATATAACGTCACATAGTAATACGTCATAACGTATAACGTCATATAGAATTACGGCATAACGTATAACATCACATGGAATTACGGTTTAGCGTATAACGTCATATAGTAATGCGTGATAACGTGTAACGTCGTATAGAATTACGTCATAACGCATAACGTCACATAGTAATACGTCCTAACGTATAACGTCATATAGAATTCCGGTTCAACGAATAACGCTATACAGCAATGCGTCATAACGTATAACGTCATATAGAATTACGGTTTAAGGTATAACGTCATATAGTAATGCGTCATAATGTATAACGCCATTTAGTAATACGTCATAACGTGTAACGTCATATAGAATTACGGCATAATGTGTAACGTCACATAGTAATACCTCATAATGTATAACGCCATATAGCAATGCGTCATAACGTATAACGTCATATAGAATTAGGGTTTAACGTATAACGTCATACAGTAATGCGTCATAATGTATAACGCCATTTAGTAATACGTCATAACGTGTAACGTCATATAGAATTACGGCATAATGTGTAACGTCACATAGTAATACCTCATAATGTATAACGCCATATAGTAATACGTCATAACTTATAACGTCACATAGAATTACGGTTTAGCGTATAACGTCATATAGAATTAGGGTTTAACGTATATCGTCAAATAGAATTACGGTTTAGCGTATAAAGTCATATAGAATTAGGGTTTATGTATAACATCATATGGAATTACGGTTTAACGTACAACGTCATATAGTAATGCGTCATAACGGATAACGCCATTTAGTAATGCGTCATAACGTATAACGTCATATAGAATTACGGCATAAAGAATAACGTCACATAGTAATACGTCATAACGTATAGCGTCACATAGTAATACGTCATAATGTATACCGTCATATAGAATTACGGTTTAACGTATAACGTCATACAGTAATGCGTCATAACGCATAACGTCACATAGTAATACGTCATAACTTATAACGACACATAGAGTTACGGTTTAGCGTATAAAGTCATATAGAATTAGGGTTTAACGTATAACGTCACATAGAATTACGGTTTAGCGTATAACGTCATATAGAATTAGGGTTTAACGTATAACGTCATATAGAATTAGGGTTTAACGTATAACGACACATAGAATTACGGTTTAGCGTATAACGTCATATATAATTAGGGTTTACCGTATAACGTAATATAGAATTACGGTTTAACGTATAACGTCACATAGTAATACGTCATAACGTGTAACGTCGTATAGAATTACGTCATAACGTATAACGTCACATAGTAATACGTCATAACGTATAACGTCATATAGAATTCCGGTTTAACGAATAACGCCATATAACAATGCGTCTTAACGTATAACGCCATATAGAATTACGGCATAATGTGTAACGTCACATAGTAATACGTCATAATGTATAACGCCATATAGCAATGCGTCATAACGTATAACGTCATATAGAATTACGCTTAATCGTATAACGTCATACAGTAATGCGTCATAACGCATAACGTCACACAGTAATGCGTCATAACTTATAACGTCACATAGAATTACGGTTTAGCGTATAAAGTCATATAGAATTAGGGTTTAACGTATAACGTCACATAGAATTACGGTTTAGCGTATAACGTCATATAGAATTAGGGTTTAACGTATAACGTCATATAGAATTACGGTTTAACGTATAACGTGATATCGTAATGCGTCATAACGGATAACGCCATTTAGTAATGCGTCATAACGTATAACGTCACATAGTAAACGTCATAACGTATAACGTCATATAGAATTACGACATAAGGTATAACGTCACATAGTAATACGTCATAACGTATTGCGTCACATAGTAATACGTAATAACGTATAACGTCACATAGTATTACGGTTTAGTGTACAACGTCATATAGTAGTGCGTCATAACGTATAACGCCATATAGCAACGCGTTATAAAGTATAACGTCATATAGTAATGCGTGATAACGTATAACGTCATATAGAATTACGGCATAACGTATAACGTCACATAGTAATACGTCATAACGTATAAGGCCATATAGCAATGCGTCATAACGTATAACGTCATATAGTATTGCGTCATGACGTATAACGAGATATAGCAATCCGTCATAACGTATAACGTCATATAGAATTACGGTTTAAGGTATAACGTCATATAGCAATGCGTCATAACGTATAAGGCCATATAGCAATGCGTCATAACGTATAACGTCATTTAGTATTGCGTCATGAAGTATAACGTCATATAGAATTACCTCATAACGTATAACGTCACATAGTAATACGTCATAACGTATAGCGTCAGATAGTAATACGTCATAATGTATAACGTCACATAGTAATACGTCATAACGTATAACGAGATATAGCAATGCGTCATAACGTATAACGTCATATAGAATTACGGTTTAAGGTATAACGTCATATAGAAATGCGTCATAACGTATAACGTCATATAGAATTACGGTTTAAGGTATAACGTCATATAGCAATGCGTCATAACGTATAAGGCCATATAGCAATGCGTCATATCGTATAACGTCATTTAGTATTGCGTCATGAAGTATAACGTCATATAGAATTACCTCATAACGTATAACGTCACATAGTAATACGTCATAACGTATAGCGTCAGATAGTAATACGTCATAATGTATAACGTCACATAGTAATACGTCATAACGTATAACGCCATATAGTAATGCGTCATAGCGTATGACGTCATATAGTATTGCGTCATAACGTATAACGCCATATAGTATTGCGTCATAACGTGTAACGTCGTATAGAATTACGTCATAACGTACAACGTCACATAGTAATACGTCATAACGTGTAACGTCGTATAGAATTACGTCATAACGCATAACGTCACATAGTAATACGTCATAACGTATAACGTCATATAGAATTCCGGTTTAACGTATAACGCCATATAGCAACGCGTTATAAATTATAACGTCATATAGTATTGCGTCATGACGTATAACGTCATATAGAATGACGTCATAACGTAGAACATCACATAGTAAACGTCCTAACGTATAACGTCATATAGAATTACGTCATAACTTATAACGTCACATGGTAATACGTCATAACGTATAACGTCATATAGAATTACGGCATAACGTATAACGTCATATAGTAATGCGTCATAACGTATAACGCCATGTCGCAATGCGTCATAATGTATAACGTCATTTAGAAATACGTTATAACTTATAACGTCACATAGTAATACGTCATAACGTATAACGTCATATAGAATTACGGCATAACGTATAACATCACATGGAATTACGGTTTAGCGTATATCGTCATATAGCAATGCGTCATAACGTATAACGTCATATAGAATTACGTCATAAATTATAACGTCACATGGTAATACGTCATAACGTATAACGTCATATAGAATTACGTCATGACGTAGAGCATCACATAGTAATACGTCATAACGTATAAGGTCATACAGTCATTCGTCATGAAGTATAACGTCATATAGAATTACGGCATGACGTATAACGTCACATAGTAATACGTCAAAACGTATAACGCCATATAGCAATGCGTCATAACGTATAACGTCATTTAGAAATACGTTATAACTTATAACATCACATAGTAATACGTCATAACGTATAACGTCATATAGAATTACGGCATAACGTATAACATCACATGGAATTACGGTTCAGCGTATATCGTCATATAGCAATGCGTCATAACGTATAACGTCATATAGTAATGCGTCATAACGTATAGCGCCATATAGTAATGCGGCATGACGTATGACGTCATATAGTATTGCGTCATGACGTATAACGACATATAGTATTACGTCATAACTTATAACGTCACATAGTAATACGTCCTAACGTATAACGTCATATAGAATTACGGCATAACGTATAACGTCACAGAGAATTACGGTTTAGAGTCTAACGTCATATAGCAATACGTCATAACGTATAACGTCATATAGCAATGCGTCATAACGTATAACGCCATTTAGTAATGCGTCATAACTTATATCGTCATATAGAATTACGGTTTAGCGTATAACGTCATATAGCAATGCGTCATAACGTATAAGGCCATATAGCAATGCGTCATAAAGTATAACGTCATATAGTATTGCGTCATGAAGTATAACGTCATATAGAATTACCTCATAACGTATAACGTCACATAGTAATACGTCATAACGTATAGCGTCAGATAGTAATACGTCATAATGTATAACGTCACATAGTAATACGTCATAACGTATAACGAGATATAGCAATGCGTCATAACGTATAACGTCACATAGAATTACGGTTTAAGGTATAACGTCATATAGCAATGCGTCATAACGTATAACGCCATTTAGTAATGCGTCCTAACGTATAACGTCATGTAGAATTAGGTCATAACGTAGAACATCACACAGTAATACGTCATAACGTATAACGTCACATGGAAATATGGTTTAACGTATAACGTCATATAGTAATGCGTCATAACGTATAACGCCATTTCGTAATGCGTCATAACGTATAACATCACATAGTAATACGTCATAACGTATGACGTCATATAGAATTACGGCATAATGTATCACGTCACATAGTAATACGTCATAACGTATAACGCCATTTAGTAATGCGTCATAACGTATAACGTCATATAGAATTGCGGTTTAAAGTATAACGTCATATAGTAATGCGTCATAACGTATAACGCCATTTCGTAATGCGTCATAACGTATAACGTCACATAGTAATACGTCATAACGTATGACGTCATATAGAATTACGGCATAATGTATCACGTCACATAGTAATACGTCATAATGTATAACGTCACATAGTAATACGTCATAACGTATAACGTCATTTAGAATTACGTCATAACGTACAACGTCACATAGTAATACGTCATAACGTATAACGTCATATAGAATTACGGCATAACGTATAACATCACATGGAATTACGGTTTAGCGTATAACGTCATATAGCAATGCGTCATAACGTATAACGCCATTTAGTAATGCGTCCTAACGTATAACGTCATGTAGAATTACGGTTTAACGTATACCGTCATATAGTAATGCGTCATAACGTATAACGTCACATAGAATTACGGTTTAGCGTATAACGTCATATAGCAATGCGTCATAACGTATAAGGCCATATAGCAATGCGTCATAACGTATAACGTCATATAGCAATGCGTCATAACGTATAACGTCATATAGTAATGCGTCATAACGTATAGAGCCATATAGTAATGCGGCATGACGTATGACGTCATATAGTATTGCGTCATGACGTATAACGACATATAGTAAGGCGCCATGACGTATAACGTCATATAGAAATAAGGCATAACGTATAGCGTCACATAGTAATACGTCATAACGTGTAACGTCGTATAGAATTACGTCATAACGTACAATGTCACATAGTAATACGTCATAACGTATAACGTCACATAGTAATACGTCATAACGTGTAACGTCGTATAGAATTACGTCTTAACGCATAACGTCACATAGTAATACGTCATAACGTATAACGTCATATAGAATTCCGGTTTAACGAATAACGCTATACAGCAATGCGTCATAACGTATAACGTCATATAGAATTACGGCATAATGTGTAACGTCACATAGTAATACGTCATAATGTATAACGCCGTATAGCAATGCGTCATAACGTATGACGTCATATAGTATTGCGTCATGACGTATAACGCCATATAGTAAGGCGCCATGACGTATAACGTCATATAGTAATACGTCATAACGTATAACGTTATATAGAATTCCGGTTTAACGAATAACGCTATACAGCAATGCGTCATAACGTATAACGTCATATAGAATTCCGGCATAATGTGTAACGCCACATAGTAATACGTCATAATGTATAACGCCATATAGCAATGCGTCATAACGTATAACGTCATATAGAATTACGGTTTAACGTATAACGTCATACAGTAATGCGTCATAACGTATAACGCCATATAGTAATGCGTCATAACGTATGACGTTATATAGTATTGCATCATGACGTATATCTTCATATAGAATTAGGTCGTAACGAGGAACATCACATAGTAACACGACATAACCTATAACGTCACATAGAATTACGGTTTAACGTATAACGTCATATAATAATGCGTCATACCGTATAACGCCATATAGTAAGGCGTCATGACGTATAACGTCATATAGAATTACGGTTTAACGTATAACGTCATACAGTAATGCGCCATAACGCATAACGTCACATAGTAATACGTCATAACTTATAACGTCACATAGAATTACGGTTTAACGTATAACGTCACATAGAATTACGGTTTAGCGTATAACGTCATATAGAATTAGGGTATACCGTATGACGTCATATAGAATTACGGTTTAACGTATAACGTCACATAGTAATACGTCATAACTTATAACGTCACATAGAATTACGGTTTAACGTATAACGTCACATAGAATTACGGTTTAGCGTATAACGTCATATAGAATTAGGGTATACCGTATGACGTCATATAGAATTACGGCATAAAGTATAACGTCACATAGTAATGCGTCATAACGCATAACATCACATAGTAATACGTCATAACTTATAACGTCACATAGAATTACGGTTTAACGTATAACGTCACATAGAATTACGGTTTAGCGTATAACGTCACATAGAATTAGGGTATACCGTATGACGTCATATAGAATTACGGTTTAACGTATAACGTCACATAGTAATACGTCATAACGTGTAACGTCGTATAGAATTACGTCATAACGTATAACGTCATATAGAATTCCGGTTTAACGTATAACGCTATATAGCAATGCGTCATAACGTATAACGTCATATAGAATTACGGCATAATGTAGAACATCACGTAGTGATTCGTCCGAAAGTATAACGTCATATAGAATTACGTCATAACTGATAACGTCACATAGTAATACGTCATAACGTATAACGTCATATAGAATTACGGTTTAACGTATACCGTCATATAGTAATGCGTCATAACGTATAACGTCATATAGATTTACGTCATAAATTATAACGTCACATAGTAATACGTCATAACGTATAACGTCATATAGAATTACGGTTTAACGTATACCGTCATATAGTAATGCGTCATAACGTATAACGTCATATAGAATTACGTCATAACTCATAACGTCACATAGTAACACGTTATAACTTATAACGTCACATAGCGTTACGGTTTAGCGTATAAAGTCATATAGAATTAGGGTTTAACGTATAACGTCACATAGAATTACGGTTTAACGTATAACGTCACATAGTAATACGTCATAACGTGTAACGTAGTATAGAATTACGTCATAACGTAGAACGTCACATAGTAATACGTCATAACGTATAACGTCATATAGAATTCCGGTTTAACGAATAACGCTATATAACAATGCGTCATAACGTATAACGTCATATAGAATTACGGCATAATGTGTAACGTCACATAGTAATACGTCATAACGTATAACGCCATATAGCTATGCGTCAGAACGTATAACGTCATATGGAATTACGGTTTAACGTATAACGTCATATAGTAATACGTCATAGCGTATATCGCCATATAGTAATGCGTCATAACGGATAACGTCATATGGAATTACGGTTTAACGTATAACTTCATATAGTAATGCGTCATAACGTCTAACGCCATATAGTACTGCGTCATAACGTATGACGTCATATAGTATTGCGTCATGACGTATAACGTCATATAGAATTACGGCATAATGTAGAACATCACGTAGTAATACGTCCGAACGTATAACGTCATATAGAATTACGTCATAACTGATAACGTCACATAGTAATACGTCATAACGTATAACGTCATATAGAATTACGGCATAACGTATAACATCACATGGAATTGCGGTTTAGCGTATAACGTCATATAGCAATGCGTCATAACGTATAACGGCATATAGAAATACGTTATAACATATAACGTCACATAGTAATACGTCATAACGTATAACGTCATATAGAATTACGGCATAACGTATAACATCACATGGAATTACGGTTTAGCGTATAACGTCATATAGCAATGCGTCATAACGAATAACGCCATTTAGTAATGCGTCCTAACGTATAACGTCATATAGAATTACGGTTTAACGTATAACGTCATATAGTAATGCGTCATACCGTATAACGCCATATAGAAAAGCGTGATGACGTATAACGTCATATAGAATTCCGGTTTAACGTATAACGCCATATAGCAACGCGTTATAAAGTATAACGTCATATAGTAATGCGTGATAACGTGTAACGTCGTATAGAATTACGTCATAACGCATAACGTCACATAGTAATACGTCCTAACGTATAACGTCATATAGAATTCCGGTTCAACGAATAACGCTATACAGCAATGCGTCATAACGTATAACGTCATATAGAATTACGGTTTAAGGTATAACGTCATATAGTAATGCGTCATAATGTATAACGCCATTTAGTAATACGTCATAACGTGTAACGTCATATAGAATTACGGCATAATGTGTAACGTCACATAGTAATACCTCATAATGTATAACGCCATATAGCAATGCGTCATAACGTATAACGTCATATAGAATTAGGGTTTAACGTATAACGTCATACAGTAATGCGTCATAATGTATAACGCCATTTAGTAATACGTCATAACGTGTAACGTCATATAGAATTACGGCATAATGTGTAACGTCACATAGTAATACCTCATAATGTATAACGCCATATAGTAATACGTCATAACTTATAACGTCACATAGAATTACGGTTTAGCGTATAACGTCATATAGAATTAGGGTTTAACGTATATCGTCAAATAGAATTACGGTTTAGCGTATAAAGTCATATAGAATTAGGGTTTATGTATAACATCATATGGAATTACGGTTTAACGTACAACGTCATATAGTAATGCGTCATAACGGATAACGCCATTTAGTAATGCGTCATAACGTATAACGTCATATAGAATTACGGCATAAAGAATAACGTCACATAGTAATACGTCATAACGTATAGCGTCACATAGTAATACGTCATAATGTATACCGTCATATAGAATTACGGTTTAACGTATAACGTCATACAGTAATGCGTCATAACGCATAACGTCACATAGTAATACGTCATAACTTATAACGACACATAGAGTTACGGTTTAGCGTATAAAGTCATATAGAATTAGGGTTTAACGTATAACGTCACATAGAATTACGGTTTAGCGTATAACGTCATATAGAATTAGGGTTTAACGTATAACGTCATATAGAATTAGGGTTTAACGTATAACGACACATAGAATTACGGTTTAGCGTATAACGTCATATATAATTAGGGTTTACCGTATAACGTAATATAGAATTACGGTTTAACGTATAACGTCACATAGTAATACGTCATAACGTGTAACGTCGTATAGAATTACGTCATAACGTATAACGTCACATAGTAATACGTCATAACGTATAACGTCATATAGAATTCCGGTTTAACGAATAACGCCATATAACAATGCGTCTTAACGTATAACGCCATATAGAATTACGGCATAATGTGTAACGTCACATAGTAATACGTCATAATGTATAACGCCATATAGCAATGCGTCATAACGTATAACGTCATATAGAATTACGCTTAATCGTATAACGTCATACAGTAATGCGTCATAACGCATAACGTCACACAGTAATGCGTCATAACTTATAACGTCACATAGAATTACGGTTTAGCGTATAAAGTCATATAGAATTAGGGTTTAACGTATAACGTCACATAGAATTACGGTTTAGCGTATAACGTCATATAGAATTAGGGTTTAACGTATAACGTCATATAGAATTACGGTTTAACGTATAACGTGATATCGTAATGCGTCATAACGGATAACGCCATTTAGTAATGCGTCATAACGTATAACGTCACATAGTAAACGTCATAACGTATAACGTCATATAGAATTACGACATAAGGTATAACGTCACATAGTAATACGTCATAACGTATTGCGTCACATAGTAATACGTAATAACGTATAACGTCACATAGTATTACGGTTTAGCGTACAACGTCATATAGTAGTGCGTCATAACGTATAACGCCATATAGCAACGCGTTATAAAGTATAACGTCATATAGTAATGCGTGATAACGTATAACGTCATATAGAATTACGGCATAACGTATAACGTCACATAGTAATACGTCATAACGTATAAGGCCATATAGCAATGCGTCATAACGTATAACGTCATATAGTATTGCGTCATGACGTATAACGAGATATAGCAATCCGTCATAACGTATAACGTCATATAGAATTACGGTTTAAGGTATAACGTCATATAGCAATGCGTCATAACGTATAAGGCCATATAGCAATGCGTCATAACGTATAACGTCATTTAGTATTGCGTCATGAAGTATAACGTCATATAGAATTACCTCATAACGTATAACGTCACATAGTAATACGTCATAACGTATAGCGTCAGATAGTAATACGTCATAATGTATAACGTCACATAGTAATACGTCATAACGTATAACGAGATATAGCAATGCGTCATAACGTATAACGTCATATAGAATTACGGTTTAAGGTATAACGTCATATAGCAATGCGTCATAACGTATAACGTCATATAGAATTACGGTTTAAGGTATAACGTCATATAGCAATGCGTCATAACGTATAAGGCCATATAGCAATGCGTCATAACGTATAACGTCATTTAGTATTGCGTCATGAAGTATAACGTCATATAGAATTACCTCATAACGTATAACGTCACATAGTAATACGTCATAACGTATAGCGTCAGATAGTAATACGTCATAATGTATAACGTCACATAGTAATACGTCATAACGTATAACGCCATATAGTAATGCGTCATAGCGTATGACGTCATATAGTATTGCGTCATAACGTATAACGCCATATAGTATTGCGTCATAACGTGTAACGTCGTATAGAATTACGTCATAACGTACAACGTCACATAGTAATACGTCATAACGTGTAACGTCGTATAGAATTACGTCATAACGCATAACGTCACATAGTAATACGTCATAACGTATAACGTCATATAGAATTCCGGTTTAACGTATAACGCCATATAGCAACGCGTTATAAATTATAACGTCATATAGTATTGCGTCATGACGTATAACGTCATATAGAATGACGTCATAACGTAGAACATCACATAGTAAACGTCCTAACGTATAACGTCATATAGAATTACGTCATAACTTATAACGTCACATGGTAATACGTCATAACGTATAACGTCATATAGAATTACGGCATAACGTATAACGTCATATAGTAATGCGTCATAACGTATAACGCCATGTCGCAATGCGTCATAATGTATAACGTCATTTAGAAATACGTTATAACTTATAACGTCACATAGTAATACGTCATAACGTATAACGTCATATAGAATTACGGCATAACGTATAACATCACATGGAATTACGGTTTAGCGTATATCGTCATATAGCAATGCGTCATAACGTATAACGTCATATAGAATTACGTCATAAATTATAACGTCACATGGTAATACGTCATAACGTATAACGTCATATAGAATTACGTCATGACGTAGAGCATCACATAGTAATACGTCATAACGTATAAGGTCATACAGTCATTCGTCATGAAGTATAACGTCATATAGAATTACGGCATGACGTATAACGTCACATAGTAATACGTCAAAACGTATAACGCCATATAGCAATGCGTCATAACGTATAACGTCATTTAGAAATACGTTATAACTTATAACATCACATAGTAATACGTCATAACGTATAACGTCATATAGAATTACGGCATAACGTATAACATCACATGGAATTACGGTTCAGCGTATATCGTCATATAGCAATGCGTCATAACGTATAACGTCATATAGTAATGCGTCATAACGTATAGCGCCATATAGTAATGCGGCATGACGTATGACGTCATATAGTATTGCGTCATGACGTATAACGACATATAGTATTACGTCATAACTTATAACGTCACATAGTAATACGTCCTAACGTATAACGTCATATAGAATTACGGCATAACGTATAACGTCACAGAGAATTACGGTTTAGAGTCTAACGTCATATAGCAATACGTCATAACGTATAACGTCATATAGCAATGCGTCATAACGTATAACGCCATTTAGTAATGCGTCATAACTTATATCGTCATATAGAATTACGGTTTAAGGTATAACGTCATATAGCAATGCGTCATAACGTATAAGGCCATATAGCAATGCGTCATAAAGTATAACGTCATATAGTATTGCGTCATGAAGTATAACGTCATATAGAATTACCTCATAACGTATAACGTCACATAGTAATACGTCATAACGTATAGCGTCAGATAGTAATACGTCATAATGTATAACGTCACATAGTAATACGTCATAACGTATAACGAGATATAGCAATGCGTCATAACGTATAACGTCATATAGAATTACGGTTTAAGGTATAACGTCATATAGCAATGCGTCATAACGTATAACGTCATATAGAATTACGGTTTAAGGTATAACGTCATATAGCAATGCGTCATAACGTATAAGGCCATATAGCAATGCGTCATAAAGTATAACGTCATATAGTATTGCGTCATGAAGTATAACGTCATATAGAATTACCTCATAACGTATAACGTCACATAGTAATACGTCATAACGTATAGCGTCAGATAGTAATACGTCATAATGTATAACGTCACATAGTAATACGTCATAACGTATAACGCCATATAGTAATGCGTCATAGCGTATGACGTCATATAGTATTGCGTCATAACGTATAACGCCATATAGTATTGCGTCATAACGTGTAACGTCGTATAGAATTACGTCATAACGTACAACGTCACATAGTAATACGTCATAACGTGTAACGTCGTATAGAATTACGTCATAACGCATAACGTCACATAGTAATACGTCATAACGTATAACGTCATATAGAATTCCGGTTTAACGTATAACGCCATATAGCAACGCGTTATAAATTATAACGTCATATAGTATTGCGTCATGACGTATAACGTCATATAGAATGACGTCATAACGTAGAACATCACATAGTAAACGTCCTAACGTATAACGTCATATAGAATTACGTCATAACTTATAACGTCACATGGTAATACGTCATAACGTATAACGTCATATAGAATTACGGCATAACGTATAACGTCATATAGTAATGCGTCATAACGTATAACGCCATGTCGCAATGCGTCATAATGTATAACGTCATTTAGAAATACGTTATAACTTATAACGTCACATAGTAATACGTCATAACGTATAACGTCATATAGAATTACGGCATAACGTATAACATCACATGGAATTACGGTTTAGCGTATATCGTCATATAGCAATGCGTCATAACGTATAACGTCATATAGAATTACGTCATAAATTATAACGTCACATGGTAATACGTCATAACGTATAACGTCATATAGAATTACGTCATGACGTAGAGCATCACATAGTAATACGTCATAACGTATAAGGTCATACAGTCATTCGTCATGAAGTATAACGTCATATAGAATTACGGCATGACGTATAACGTCACATAGTAATACGTCAAAACGTATAACGCCATATAGCAATGCGTCATAACGTATAACGTCATTTAGAAATACGTTATAACTTATAACATCACATAGTAATACGTCATAACGTATAACGTCATATAGAATTGCGGCATAACGTATAACATCACATGGAATTACGGTTCAGCGTATATCGTCATATAGCAATGCGTCATAACGTATAACGTCATATAGTAATGCGTCATAACGTATAGCGCCATATAGTAATGCGGCATGACGTATGACGTCATATAGTATTGCGTCATGACGTATAACGACATATAGTATTACGTCATAACTTATAACGTCACATAGTAATACGTCCTAACGTATAACGTCATATAGAATTACGGCATAACGTATAACGTCACAGAGAATTACGGTTTAGAGTCTAACGTCATATAGCAATACGTCATAACGTATAACGTCATATAGCAATGCGTCATAACGTATAACGCCATTTAGTAATGCGTCATAACTTATATCGTCATATAGAATTACGGTTTAAGGTATAACGTCATATAGCAATGCGTCATAACGTATAAGGCCATATAGCAATGCGTCATAAAGTATAACGTCATATAGTATTGCGTCATGAAGTATAACGTCATATAGAATTACCTCATAACGTATAACGTCACATAGTAATACGTCATAACGTATAGCGTCAGATAGTAATACGTCATAATGTATAACGTCACATAGTAATACGTCATAACGTATAACGAGATATAGCAATGCGTCATAACGTATAACGTCACATAGAATTACGGTTTAAGGTATAACGTCATATAGCAATGCGTCATAACGTATAACGCCATTTAGTAATGCGTCCTAACGTATAACGCCATATAGTAATGCGTCATAGCGTATGACGTCATATAGTATTGCGTCATAACGTATAACGCCATATAGTATTGCGTCATAACGTATAACGCCATTTAGTAATGCGTCATAACGTATAACGTCATATAGAATTGCGGTTTAAAGTATAACGTCATATAGTAATGCGTCATAACGTATAACGCCATTTAGTAATGCGTCATAACGTATAACGCCATATAGTAATGCGTCATAGCGTATGACGTCATATAGTATTGCGTCATAACGTATAACGCCATATAGTATTGCGTCATAACGTGTAACGTCGTATAGAATTACGTCATAACGTACAACGTCACATAGTAATACGTCATAACGTATAACGCCATTTAGTAATGCGTCCTAACGTATAACGTCATGTAGAATTACGGTTTAACGTATATCGTCAAATAGAATTACGGTTTAGCGTATAACGTCATATAGAA
The DNA here is from genome assembly GCF_041682495.2 of Bombus fervidus. Classification (NCBI taxonomy): domain Eukaryota; kingdom Metazoa; phylum Arthropoda; class Insecta; order Hymenoptera; family Apidae; genus Bombus; species Bombus fervidus. Next base: position 6,106,754 of record NW_027212582.1, read on the forward strand.
TTAGGGTTTAACGTATAACATCATATGGAATTACGGTTTAACGTACAACGTCATATAGTAATGCGTCATAACGGATAACGCCATTTAGTAATGCGTCATAACGTATAACGTCATATAGAATTACGGCATAAAGAATAACGTCACATAGTAATACGTCATAACGTATAGCGCCACATAGTAATACGTCATAATGTATACCGTCATATAGAATTACGGTTTAACGTATAACGTCATACAGTAATGCGTCATAACGCATAACGTCACATAGTAATACGTCATAACTTATAACGACACATAGAGTTACGGTTTAGCGTATAAAGTCATATAGAATTAGGGTTTAACGTATAACGTCACATAGAATTACGGTTTAGCGTATAACGTAATATAGAATTACGGTTTAACGTATAACGTCACATAGTAATACGTCATAACGTGTAACGTCGTATAGAATTACGTCATAACGTATAACGTCACATAGTAATACGTCATAACGTATAACGTCATATAGAATTCCGGTTTAACGAATAACGCCATATAACAATGCGTCTTAACGTATAACGCCATATAGAATTACGGCATAATGTGTAACGTCACATAGTAATACGTCATAATGTATAACGCCATATAGCAATGCGTCATAACGTATAACGTCATATAGAATTACGCTTAATCGTATAACGTCATACAGTAATGCGTCATAACGCATAACGTCACACAGTAATGCGTCATAACTTATAACGTCACATAGAATTACGGTTTAGTGTATAAAGTCATATAGAATTAGGGTTTAACGTATAACGTCACATAGAATTACGGTTTAGCGTATAACGTCATATAGAATTAGGGTTTAACGTATAACGTCATATAGAATTACGGTTTAACGTATAACGTGATATCGTAATGCGTCATAACGGATAACGCCATTTAGTAATGCGTCATAACGTATAACGTCACATAGTAAACGTCATAACGTATAACGTCATATAGAATTACGACATAAGGTATAACGTCACATAGTATTACGGTTTAGCGTACAACGTCATATAGTAGTGCGTCATAACGTATAACGCCATATAGCAACGCGTTATAAAGTATAACGTCATATAGTAATGCGTGATAACGTATAACGTCATATAGAATTACGGCATAACGTATAACGTCACATAGTAATATGTCATAACGTATAAGGCCATATAGCAATGCGTCATAACGTATAACGTCATATAGTATTGCGTCATGACGTATAACGAGATATAGCAATGCGTCATAACGTATAACGTCATATAGAATTACGGTTTAAGGTATAACGTCATATAGCAATGCGTCATAACGTATAAGGCCATATAGCAATGCGTCATAACGTATAACGTCATTTAGTATTGCGTCATGAAGTATAACGTCATATAGAATAACCTCATAACGTATAACGTCACATAGTAATACGTCATAACGTATAGCGTCAGATAGTAATACGTCATAATGTGTAACGTCACATAGTAATACGTCATAACGTATAACGAGATATAGCAATGCGTCATAACGTATAACGTCATATAGAATTACGGTTTAAGGTATAACGTCATATAGCAATGCGTCATAACGTATAACGCCATTTAGTAATGCGTCCTAACGTATAACGTCATGTAGAATTACGGTTTAACGTATACCGTCATATAGTAATGCGTCATAACGTATAACGCCATTTAGTAATGCGTCATAACGTATAACGCCATATAGTAATGCGTCATAGCGTATGACGTCATATAGTATTGCGTCATAACGTATAACGCCATATAGTATTGCGTCATAACGTGTAACGTCGTATAGAATTACGTCATAACGTACAACGTCACATAGTAATACGTCATAACGTGTAACGTCGTATAGAATTACGTCATAACGCATAACGTCACATAGTAATACGTCATAACGTATAACGTCATATAGAATTCCGGTTTAACGTATAACGCCATATAGCAACGCGTTATAAAGTATAGCGTCATATAGTATTGCGTCATGACGTATAACGTCATATAGAATGACGTCATAACGTAGAACATCACATAGTAAACGTCCTAACGTATAACGTCATATAGAATTACGTCATAACTTATAACGTCACATGGTAATACGTCATAACGTATAACGTCATATAGAATTACGGCATAACGTATAACGTCATATAGTAATGCGTCATAACGTATAACGCCATGTCGTAATGCGTCATAATGTATAACGTCATGTAGTATTGCGTCATGAAGTATAACGTCATATAGAATTACGTCATGACGTAGAGCATCACATAGTAATACGTCATAACGTATAAGGTCATACAGTCATTCGTCATGAAGTATAACGTCATATAGAATTACGGCATGACGTATAACGTCACATAGTAATACGTCAAAACGTATAACGTCACATAGTTATACGTCAAAACGTATAACGCCATATAGCAATGCGTCATAACGTATAACGTCATATAGAAATACGTTATAACTTATAACGTCACATAGTAATACGTCATAACGTATAACGTCATATAGAATTACGGCATAACGTATAACATCACATGGAATTACGGTTTAGCGTATAACGTCATATAGCAATGCGTCATAACGTATAAGGCCATATAGCAATGCGTCAGAACGTATAACGTCATATAGCAATGCGTCATAACATATAACGTCATATAGTAATGCGTCATAACGTATAGCGCCATATAGTAATGCGGCATAACGTATGACGTCATATAGTATTGCGTCATGACGTATAACGACATATAGTAAGGCGCCATGACGTATAACGTCATATAGAAATAAGGCATAACGTATAACGTCACATAGTAATACGTCATAACGTGTAACGTCGTATAGAATTACGTCATAACGTACAATGTCACATAGTAATACGTCATAACGTATAACGTCACATAGTAATACGTCATAACGTGTAACGTCGTATAGAATTACGTCATAACGCATAACGTCACATAGTAATACGTCATAACGTATAACGTCATATAGAATTCCGGTTTAACGAATAACGCTATACAGCAATGCGTCATAACGTATAACGTCATATAGAATTACGGCATAATGTGTAACGTCACATAGTAATACGTCATAATGTATAACGCCATATATCAATGCGTCATAACTTATAACGTCACATAGAATTGCGGTTTAAGGTATAACGTCATATAGTAATGCGTCATAACGTATAACGCCATATAGTAATGCGTCATAACGTATAACGTCATATAGTATTGCATCATGACGTATAACGTCATATAGAATGACGTCATAACGTAGAACATCACATAGTAAACGTCCTAATGTATAACGTCGTATAGAATTACGTCATAACTTATAACGTCACATGGTAATACGAAATAACGTATAACGTCATATAGAATTACGGCATAACGTAGAACAACACATAGTAATACGTCACAACGTATAACGTTACATAGAATTACTGTTTAACATATAACGTAATATAGAATTCCGGTTTAACGTACAACGTCATATAGTAATGCGTCATAACGTATAACGTCATATAGTATTGCATCATGACGTATAACGTCATATAGAATTACGGCATAACGTAGAACAACACATAGTAATACGTCACAACGTATAACGTTACATAGAATTACTGTTTAACATATAACGTAATATAGAATTCCGGTTTAACGTACAACGTCATATAGTAATGCGTCATAATGTATAACGTCATGTAGTATTGCGTCATGAAGTATAACGTCATATAGAATTACGTCATGGCGTAGAGCATCACATAGTAATACGTCATAACGTATAAGGTCATACAGTCATTCGTCATGAAGTATAACGTCATATAGTAATGCGTCATAACGTATAACGTCATGTAGTATTACGTCATAACTTATAACGTCACATGGAATTACGGTTTAGCGTATAACGTCATATAGCAATGCGTCATAACGTATAACGCCATTTAGTAATGCGTCCTAACGTATAACGTCATATAGAATTACGGTTTAATGTATATCATCATATAGAAATCCGGTTTAACGTATAACGTCATATGGAATTACGGTTTAACGTATAAAGCAATGTAGAATTACGGCATAACGTGTAACGTCATATAGTAATGCGTCATAACGTATAACGCCATATAGTAATGCGTCATAACGTACAACGTCACATAGTAATACGTCAAAACGTATAACGCCATATAGCAATGCGTCATAACGTATAACGTCATATAGAAATACGTTATATCCTATAACGTCACATAGTAGTACGTCATAACGTATAACGTCATATAGAATTCCGGTTTAACGTATAACGCTATATAGCAATGCGTCATAACGTATAACGCCATATAGTAATGAGTCATAACGTATAACTTCATATAGTACTGCGTCAAGAAGTATACTGTCATATAGAATTACGTCATAACATAGAACATCACATAGTAATACGTCATAACGTATAACGTTATATAGAGTTACGTCATAACTTATAACGTCACATGGTAATACGAAATAACGTATAACGTCATATAGAATTACGGCATAACGTAGAACAACACATAGTAATACGTCACAACGTATAACGTTACATAGAATTACTGTTTAACATATAACGTAATATAGATTTCCGGTTTAACGTACAACGTCATATAGTAATGCGTCATAACGTATAACGTCATATAGTATTGCATCATGACGTATAACGTCATATAGAATTACGGCATAACGTAGAACAACACATAGTAATACGTCACAACGTATAACGTTACATAGAATTACTGTTTAACATATAACGTAATATAGAATTCCGGTTTAACGTACAACGTCATATAGTAATGCGTCATAATGTATAACGTCATGTAGTATTGCGTCATGAAGTATAACGTCATATAGAATTACGTCATGGCGTAGAGCATCACATAGTAATACGTCATAACGTATAAGGTCATACAGTCATTCGTCATGAAGTATAACGTCATATAGTAATGCGTCATAACGTATAACGTCATGTAGTATTACGTCATAACTTATAACGTCACATGGAATTACGGTTTAGCGTATAACGTCATATAGCAATGCGTCATAACGTATAACGCCATTTAGTAATGCGTCCTAACGTATAACGTCATATAGAATTACGGTTTAATGTATATCATCATATAGAAATCCGGTTTAACGTATAACGTCATATGGAATTACGGTTTAACGTATAAAGCAATGTAGAATTACGGCATAACGTGTAACGTCATATAGTAATGCGTCATAACGTATAACGCCATATAGTAATGCGTCATAACGTACAACGTCACATAGTAATACGTCAAAACGTATAACGCCATATAGCAATGCGTCATAACGTATAACGTCATATAGAAATACGTTATATCCTATAACGTCACATAGTAGTACGTCATAACGTATAACGTCATATAGAATTCCGGTTTAACGTATAACGCTATATAGCAATGCGTCATAACGTATAACGCCATATAGTAATGAGTCATGACGTATAACGTCATATAGAAATACTGTGAAACATATAACGCCATATAGAGTTAAGTTTTAACGTATAACGTTATATAGTATGACGGTTTAACGTATAAAGCCATATAGTAATGCGTCATAACGTATAACGTCACATAGTAATACGTCATACCGTATAACGTCATATCGAATTACGTCATAACGTATAACGTCACATAGCAAAACGTCATAACGTATAACGTCACATAGTAAAACGTCATAACGTATAACCTCTTATAGAATTACGGTGTAACGTATAATACCATTGCGTAATGCGCCATAACGTGTAACGTCACATAGTAATACGTCATAACGCATAATGTCTTATAGAATTACGGTTTAACTTATAACGACATATAGTAATGCGTCATAACGTATAACGTCACATAGTAAAACGATATAACGTATAACGTCATATAGAATTACGGTTTAACGTATAACGTCATACTGTAATGCGTCATAACGTATAACGTCATATAGTATTGCGTTATCACGTATAACGTCGTTTAGCATTACATCATAATGGATAACGTTTTCTAGTAATACGTCATAACGTATAACGTCATATAGTAATGCGTCATAACGTATAACGTCATATAGTATTGCGTCATAACGTATAACGTCATATAGTATTGCGTCATGATGTATAACGTCTTATCGAATTACAACATAACGTATAACGTCACATAGGAAAACGTTATAACGTATAACGTCATATAGAATTACGGTTTAACGTATAACGTCATACAGTAATGCGTCATAACGTATAACGTCATATAGTATTGCGTCATGACCTATAACGCCATATAACAATGCGTCATAACGTATAACGCCATATAGTAATACGTCATATCGTATAACGACATATAGAATTACTTCATAACGTATAACGTCACATAGTATAACGTCATAACGTATAACGTCATACAGTATTACGGCATTACGTATAACGTCAGATAGAATTACGGCATAACGTATAACGTCATACAGTAATGCGTCATAACGTATAACGTCATATAGTATAGCGTCATGACGTATAACGTCGTATAGCATTACGTCATAATGGATAACGTCTTCTAGTAATACGTCATATCGTAAAACGTCATATAGAATTACGGCATAACGTATAACGTCATACAGTAATTCCTCATAACGTATAACGTCATGTAGAATTACGGTTTAACGTATAGCGTCATACTGTAATGCGTCATAACGTATAACGTCATATAGTATTGCGTCATGACGTATAACGCCATACTGTAATGCGTCATAACGTATAACGCCATGTAGTAATGCGTCATAACGTATAACGCCATACAGAATTACGTCATAACATATAATGTCATATAGTATTGCGTCATAACGTATAACGTCATATAGTAACGAGTCATAACGTAGAACGCCATATAGTAATACGTCATAACGTATAACGTCATATAGTATTGCGTCATAACGTATAACGTCATATAGTATTGCGTCATGATGTATAACGTCATATCGAATTACAACATAACGTATAACGTCACATAGTAAAACGTTATAACGTATAACGTCATATAGAATTACGGTTTAACGTATAACGTCATACAGTAATGCGTCATAACGTATAACGTCATATAGTATTGCGTCATGACCTATAATGCCATATGGCAATTCGTCATAACGTATAACGCCATATAGTAATACGTCATATCGTATAACGACATATAGAATTACTTCATAACGTATAACGTCATACAGTAATTCCTCATAACGTATAACGTCACATAGTAATACGTCACAACGAATAACGTCATATAGAACTACGGTTAAACGTATAACGCCATATAGAATTACGTTTTAACGTATAACGTAATATAGAGTTACGGTGTAACGTATAATACCATAGCGTAATGCGTCATATCGTGTAACGTCACATAGTAATACGTCATAACGCATAACGTCACATAGAATTACGGTTTAACGTATAACGTCATAGTGTAATGCGTCGCAACATATAACGCCATATCGAATTACGGCATAACGTATAACGTCACATAGTAATACGTCGTAACGCATAACGTCACATAGAATTACGGTTTAACGTATAACGTCATACAGTAATGCGTCATAACGTATAACGTCATATAGTATTGCGCCATGACGTATAACGTCGTATAGATATACGTCATAACGGATAACGTCTCATAGTAATACGTCATAACGTATAACGTCACACAGTATTACGTAATAACGTATAACGTCATATAGAATTACGGTTTAACGTATAACGTCATACAGTAATGCGTCATAACGTATAACGTCATATAGTATTGCGTCATGACCTATAACGCCATATAACAATGCGTCATAACGTATAACGCCATATAGTAATACGTCATATCGTATAACGACATATAGAATTACTTCATAACGTATAACGTCACATAGTATAACGTCATAACGTATAACGTCATACAGTATTACGGCATTACGTATAACGTCAGATAGAATTACGGCATAACGTATAACGTCATACAGTAATGCGTCATAACGTATAACGTCATATAGTATAGCGTCATGACGTATAACGTCGTATAGCATTACGTCATAATGGATAACGTCTTCTAGTAATACGTCATATCGTAAAACGTCATATAGAATCCCGGCATAACGTATAACGTCATACAGTAATTCCTCATAACGTATAACGTCATATAGAATTACGGTTTAACGTATAGCGTCATACTGTAATGCGTCATAACGTATAACGTCATATAGTATTGCGTCATGACGTATAACGCCATACTGTAATGCGTCATAACGTATAACGCCATGTAGTAATGCGTCATAACGTTTAACGCCATACAGAATTACGTCATAACATATAATGTCATATAGTATTGCGTCATAACGTATAACGTCATATAGTAACGAGTCATAACGTAGAACGCCATATAGTAATACGTCATAACGTATAACGTCATATAGTATTACGGCATAACATATAACGTCACATAGAATTACGTCATAACGGATAACGTCACATAGTAATACGTCATAACGTATAACGTCATATAGTATTACGGCATAACATATAACGTCACATAGAATTACGTCATAACGGATAACGTCACATAGTACTACGTCTCACCGAATAACGTCTTATAGAATTACGGTTAAACGTATAACGCGATATAGAATTACGTTTTAACGTATAACGTAATATAGGATTACGGTCTAACGTATAATACCATTGCGTAATGCGCCATAACGTGTAACGTCACATAGTAAAACGTCATAACGTATAACGACATATAGAATTACGGTTTAACGTATAACGTCATACAGTAATGCGTCATAACGTATAACGTCACATAGTAATACGTCATACCGTATAACGTCATATCGAATTACGTGATAACGTATAACGTCACATAACAAAACGTCACAACGAATAACGTCATATGGAATTACGGTTAAACGTATAACGCCATATAGAATTACGTTTTAACGTATAACGTAATATAGAATTACGGTGTAACGTATAATACCATAGCGTAATGCGTCATAACGTATAACGTCATATCGAATTACGTCATAACGTATTACGTCACATAGCAAAACGTCATAACGTATAACGTCACATAGTAAAACGTCATAACGTATAACGTCATATAGATTTACGGTTTAACGTATAACGTCATACTGTAATGCGTCATAACGTATAACGTCATATAGTATTGCGTCATGACGGATAACGTCTTACAGTAATACGTCTTAACGTATAACGTCATATAGGAATGCGTCATAACGTATAACGCCATATAGTAATGCGTCATAACGTATAACGCCATATAGTAATGCGTCATAACGTATAACGTCACATAGAATTACGTCATAACGGATAACGTCACATAGTAATACGTCTCACCGAATAACGTCTTATAGAATTACGGTTAAACGTATAACGCCATATAGAATTACGTTTTAACGTATAACGTAATATCGAATTACGGTGTAACGTATAATACCATTGCGCAATGCGCCATAACGTGTAACGTCACATAGTAATACGTCATAACGCATAACGTCATATAGAATCACGGTTTAACGTATAACGCCATATAGCAATGCGTCATAACGGATAACGTCACATAGTAATACGTCATAACGTATAACGTCATATAGTATTACGGCATAACATATAACGTCACATAGAATTACGTCATAACGGATAACGTCACATAGTAATACGCCATAACGCATAACGTCACATAGAATTACGGTTTAACGTATAACGTCATACAGTAATGCGTCATAACGTATAACGTCATGTAGTATTGCGTCATGACGTATTACGTCGTATAGATTTACGTCATAACGGATAACGTCTCATAGTAATACGTCATAACGTATAACGTCACACAGTATTACGTAATAACGTATAACGTCATATAGAATTACGGTTTAACGTATAACGTCATACAGTAATGCGTCATAACGTATAACGTCATATAGAATTGCGTCATGACGAATAACGTCGTATAGATTTACGTCATAACGGATAACGTCTCATAGTAATACGTCATAACGTATAACGTCACACAGTATTACGTAATAACGTATAACGTCATATAGAATTACGGTTTAACGTATAACGTCATACAGTAATGCGTCATAACGTATAACGTCATATAGTATTGCGTCATGACGTATAACGTCATATAGAAATACTGTGAAACATATAACGCCATATAGAGTTAAGTTTTAACGTATAACGTTATATAGTATGACGGTTTAACGTATAAAGCCATATAGTAATGCGTCATAACGTATAACGTCACATAGTAATACGTCATACCGTATAACGTCATATCGAATTACGTCATAACGTATAACGTCACATAGCAAAACGTCATAACGTATAACGTCACATAGTAAAACGTCATAACGTATAACCTCTTATAGAATTACGGTGTAACGTATAATACCATTGCGTAATGCGCCATAACGTGTAACGTCACATAGTAATACGTCATAACGCATAATGTCTTATAGAATTACGGTTTAACTTATAACGACATATAGTAATGCGTCATAACGTATAACGTCACATAGTAAAACGATATAACGTATAACGTCATATAGAATTACGGTTTAACGTATAACGTCATACTGTAATGCGTCATAACGTATAACGTCATATAGTATTGCGTTATCACGTATAACGTCGTTTAGCATTACATCATAATGGATAACGTTTTCTAGTAATACGTCATAACGTATAACGTCATATAGTAATGCGTCATAACGTATAACGTCATATAGTATTGCGTCATAACGTATAACGTCATATAGTATTGCGTCATGATGTATAACGTCTTATCGAATTACAACATAACGTATAACGTCACATAGGAAAACGTTATAACGTATAACGTCATATAGAATTACGGTTTAACGTATAACGTCATACAGTAATGCGTCATAACGTATAACGTCATATAGTATTGCGTCATGACCTATAACGCCATATAACAATGCGTCATAACGTATAACGCCATATAGTAATACGTCATATCGTATAACGACATATAGAATTACTTCATAACGTATAACGTCACATAGTATAACGTCATAACGTATAACGTCATACAGTATTACGGCATTACGTATAACGTCAGATAGAATTACGGCATAACGTATAACGTCATACAGTAATGCGTCATAACGTATAACGTCATATAGTATAGCGTCATGACGTATAACGTCGTATAGCATTACGTCATAATGGATAACGTCTTCTAGTAATACGTCATATCGTAAAACGTCATATAGAATTACGGCATAACGTATAACGTCATACAGTAATTCCTCATAACGTATAACGTCATGTAGAATTACGGTTTAACGTATAGCGTCATACTGTAATGCGTCATAACGTATAACGTCATATAGTATTGCGTCATGACGTATAACGCCATACTGTAATGCGTCATAACGTATAACGCCATGTAGTAATGCGTCATAACGTATAACGCCATACAGAATTACGTCATAACATATAATGTCATATAGTATTGCGTCATAACGTATAACGTCATATAGTAACGAGTCATAACGTAGAACGCCATATAGTAATACGTCATAACGTATAACGTCATATAGTATTGCGTCATAACGTATAACGTCATATAGTATTGCGTCATGATGTATAACGTCATATCGAATTACAACATAACGTATAACGTCACATAGTAAAACGTTATAACGTATAACGTCATATAGAATTACGGTTTAACGTATAACGTCATACAGTAATGCGTCATAACGTATAACGTCATATAGTATTGCGTCATGACCTATAATGCCATATGGCAATTCGTCATAACGTATAACGCCATATAGTAATACGTCATATCGTATAACGACATATAGAATTACTTCATAACGTATAACGTCATACAGTAATTCCTCATAACGTATAACGTCACATAGTAATACGTCACAACGAATAACGTCATATAGAACTACGGTTAAACGTATAACGCCATATAGAATTACGTTTTAACGTATAACGTAATATAGAGTTACGGTGTAACGTATAATACCATAGCGTAATGCGTCATATCGTGTAACGTCACATAGTAATACGTCATAACGCATAACGTCACATAGAATTACGGTTTAACGTATAACGTCATAGTGTAATGCGTCGCAACATATAACGCCATATCGAATTACGGCATAACGTATAACGTCACATAGTAATACGTCGTAACGCATAACGTCACATAGAATTACGGTTTAACGTATAACGTCATACAGTAATGCGTCATAACGTATAACGTCATATAGTATTGCGCCATGACGTATAACGTCGTATAGATATACGTCATAACGGATAACGTCTCATAGTAATACGTCATAACGTATAACGTCACACAGTATTACGTAATAACGTATAACGTCATATAGAATTACGGTTTAACGTATAACGTCATACAGTAATGCGTCATAACGTATAACGTCATATAGTATTGCGTCATGACGAATAACGTCGTATAGATTTACGTCATAACGTATAACGTCACATAGCAAAACGTCATAACGTATAACGACACATAGTAAAACGTCATAACGTATATCGACATACTGAAATGCGTCATAACGTATAACGTCATATAGTATTGCGTCATGACGTATAACGTTGTATAGAATTACGTCATAACGGATAACTTCTTACAGTAATACGTCATAACGTATAACGTCAAATAGCAATGCGTCATAACGTATAACGCCATATAGTAATGCGTCATAACGTATAACGCCATATTGTCATGCGTCATAACGTTTAACGCCATATAGTATTGCGTCATGATGTGTAACGTCATACAGAATAACGTCATGATGTATAACGTCATTCAGAATTACGTCATAACATATAATGTCATATAGTATTGCGTCATAACGTATAACGTCATATAGTATTACGGCATAGCATATAACGTCACATAGAATTACGTCATAACAGATAACGTCACATAGTAATACGTCATACCGTATAACGTCATATCGAATTACGTCATGACGTATAACGTCGTACAGAATTACGTCATAACGTATAACGTCTTATAGTAATACGTCATTACGTATAACGTCACACAGTATTACGTCATAACGTGTAACGTCATATAGAATTACGGTTTAACGTATAACGCCATATAGTAATGCGTCATAACGTATAACGTCACATAGTAAAACGACATAACGTATAACGTCATATAGAATTACGGTTTAACGTATAACCTCATACTGTAATGCGTCATAACGTATAACGTCATATAGTATTGCGTCATAACCTTATAACGTCATATAGTATTGCGTCATGACGGATAACGTCTTACAGTGATACGTCTTAACGAGTAACGTCATATAGGAATGCGTCATAACGTATAACGCCATATAGTAATGCGTCATAACGTATAACGCCATATAGTAATGCGTCATAACGTATAACGCCATATAGTATTGCGTCATGATGTATAACGTCATACAGAATTAAGTCATAATATATAATGTCATATAGTATTGCGTCATGACGTATAACGTCATATTGTATTACGGCATAACATATAACGTCACATAGAATTACGTCATAACGCATAACGTCTTATAGAATTACGGTTTAACGTATAACGCCATATAGTAATGCTTCATAACGTATAACGTCACATAGTAAATCGACATAACGTATAACGTCATATAGAATTACGGTTTAACGTATAACGTCATACTGTAATGCGTCATAACGTATAACGTCATATAGTATTGCGTCATAACGTATAACGTCATATAGTATTACGGCATAACATATAACGTCACATAGAATTACGTCATAACGGATAACGTCACATAGTACTACGTATCACCGAATAACGTCTTATAAAATTACGGTTAAACGTATAACGCCATATGGAATTACGTTTTAACGTATAACGTAATATAGAATTACGGTGTAACGTATAATACCATAGCGTAATGCGTCATAACGTATAACGTCATATCGAATTACGTCATAACGTATTACGTCACATAGCAGAACGTCATAACGTATAACGTCATATAGAATTACTGTTCAACGTATAACGTCATACAGTAATGCGTCATAACGTATAACGTCATATAGTATTGCGTCATGACGTATAACGTCATATAGAAATACGGTGAAACATATAACGCCATATAGAGTTACGTTTTAACATATAACGTTATATAGTATGACGGTTTAACGTATAACGTCACATAGTAATACGTCATACCGTATAACGTCATATCGAATTACGTCATAACGTATAACGTCACATAGATTTACGGTTTAACGTATAACGTCATACTGTAAGGCGTCATAACGTATAACGTCATATAGTATTGCGTCATGACGGATAACGTCTTACAGTAATACGTCTTAACGTATAACGTCATACAGGAATGCGTCATAACGTATAACGTCACATAGTAATACGTCATACCGTATAACGTCATATCGAATTACGTCATAACGTATAACGTCACATAGCAAAACGTCATAACGTATAACGTCACATGGTAAAACGTCATAACGTATAACGTCATATAGAATTACTGTTCAACGTATAACGTCATACAGTAATGCGTCATAACGTATAACGTCATATAGTATTACGGCATAACATATAACGTCACATAGAATTACGTCATAACGAATAACGTCACATAGTAATCCGTCTCACCGAATAACGTCTTATAGAATTACGGTTAAACGTATAACGCCATATAGAATTACGTTTTAACGTATAACGTAATATCGAATTACGGTGTAACGTATAATACCATTGCGTAATGCGCCATAACGTGTAACGTCACATAGTAATACGTCATAACGCATAACGTCATATAGAATTACGGTTTAACGTATAACGTCATACAGTAATGCGTCATAACGTATAACGCCATATAGTAATGCGTCATATCGTATAACGCCATATAGCAATGCGTCATAACGGATAACGTCACATAGTAATACGTCATAACGTATAACGTCATATAGTATTGCGTCATGACGGATAACGTCTTACAGTAATACGTCTTAAAGTATAACGTCATATAGGAATGCGTCATAACGTATAACGCCATATAGCAATGCGTCATAACGGATAACGTCACATAGTAATACGTCATAACGTATAACGGCATATAGTATTACGGCATAACATATAACGTCACATAGAATTACGTCATAACGGATAACGTCACATAGTAATACGTCATAACGCATAACGTCACATAGAATTACGGTTTAACGTATAACGTCATACAGTAATGCGTCATAACGTATAACGCCATATAGTAATGCGTCATATCGTATAACGCCATATAGCAATGCGTCATAACGGATAACGTCACATAGTAATACGTCATAACGTATAACGTCATATAGTATTGCGTCATGACGGATAACGTCTTACAGTAATACGTCTTAAAGTATAACGTCATATAGGAATGCGTCATAACGTATAACGCCATATAGGAATGCGTCATAACGTATAACGCCATATAGTAATGCGTCATAAGGTATAACGCCATATAGTATTGCGTCAATGTGTATAACGTCATACAGAATTACGTCATAATATATAATGTCATATAGTATTGCGTCATGACGTATAACGTCATATAGTATTACGGCATAACATATAACGTCACATAGAATTACGTCATAACGGATAACGTCACATAGTAATACGTCTCACCGAATAACGCCTTATAGAATTACGGTTAAACGTATAACGCCATATAGAATTACGTTTTAACGTATAACGTAATATCGAATTACGGTGTAACGTATAATACCATTGCGTAATGCGCCATTACGTGTAACGTCACATAGTAATGCGTCATAACGCATAACGTCATATAGAATTACGGTTAAACGTATAACGCCATATAGCAATGCGTCATAACGGATAACGTCACATAGTAATACGTCATAACGTATAACGCCATATAGAATTACGGCATAGCGTATAACGTAACATAGAATTACGTCATAACGGATAACGTCACATGGTAATACGTCATAAGGCATAACGTCACATAGAATTACGGTTTAACGTATAACGTCATACAGTAATGCGTCATAACGTATAACGTCATATAGTATTGCGTCATGACGTATAACGTCGCATAGATTTACGTCATAACGGATAACGTCTCATAGTAATACGTCATACCGTATAACGTCATATCGAATTACGTCATGACGTATAACGTCGTACAGAATTACGTCATAACGGATAACGTCTTATGGTAATACGTCATAACGTATGACGTCACACAGTATTACGTCATAACGTATAACGTCATATAGAATTACGGTTTAACGTATTACGTCATACTGTAATGCGTCATAACGTATAACTTCACATAGTATAACGTCATAACTTATAACGTCATATAGAATTACGGTTTAACGTATAACGTCATACTGTAATGCGTCATAACGTATAACGTGACATAGTATAACGTCATAACGTATAACGTCATATACAATTACGGCATAACGTATAACGTTATATAGCAATGCGTCATAACGTATAACGTCACATAGAATTACGTCATAACGGATAACGTCTTACAGTAATACGTCATAACGTATAACGTTATATAGCAATGCGTCATAACGTATAACGTCACATAGAATTACGTCATAACGGATAACGTCACATAGTAATACGTCATAACGTATAACGTCATGTAGAATTATTGTTTAACGTATAACGTCATACAGTAATTCCTCATAACGTATAACGTCACATAGTAATACATCAAAACGAATAACGTCATATAGAATTACGGTTAAACGTATAACGCCATATAGAATTACGTTTTAACCTATAACGTCATATAGAGTTACGGTTTAACGTATAACGCCATAAAGAATTACGTCATAACGTATAACGTCACATAGTATAACGTCATCACGTATAACGTCATATAGAAATCCGGCATAACGTATAACGTCATACAGTAATGCGTCATATCGTATCACGTCATATAGTATAGCGTCATGACGTATAACGTCGTATAGCATTACGTCATAAGGGATAACGTCTTCTAGTAATACGTCATAACGTATAACGTCATATAGAATTACGGCATAACGTATAACGTCATACAGTAATTCCTCATAACGTATAACGTCACATAGTAATACGTCACAACGAATAACGTCATATAGAATTACGGTTAAACGTATAACGCCATATAGAATTACGTTTTAACGTATAACGTAACATAGAATTACGTCATAACGGATAACGTCACATAGTAATACGTCATAACGCATAACGTCACATAGAATTACGGTTTAACGTATAACGTCATACAGTAATGCGTCATAACGTATAACGTCATATAGTATTGCGTCATGACGTATAACGTCGTATAGATTTACGTCATAACGGATAACGTCTCATAGTAATACGTCATACCGTATAACGTCATATCGAATTACGTCATGACGTATAACGTCGTACAGAATTACGTCATAACGGATAACGTCTTATAGTAATACGTCATAACGGATAACGTCACACAGTATTACGTCATAACGTATAACGTCATATAGAATTACGGTTTAACGCATTACGTCATATAGTATTACGGCATAACGTATAACGTCATACAGTAATGCGTCATAACGTATAACGTCATATAGTATAGCATCATGACGTATAACGCCATATAGAATTACGTTTTAACGTATAACGTAATATAGAATTACGGCATAGCGTATAACGTAACATAGAATTAAGTCATAACGGATAACGTCACATAGTAATACGTCATAAGGCATAACGTCACATAGAATTACGGTTTAACGTATAACGTCCTACAGTAATGCGTCATAACGTATAACGTCATATAGTATTGCGTCATGACGTATAACGTCGTATAGATTTACGTCATAACGGATAACGTCTCATAGTAATACGTCATACCGTATAACGTCATATCGAATTACGTCATGACGTATAACGTCGTACAGAATTACGTCATAACGGATAACGTCATATAGAATTACGGCATAACGTATAACGTCATACAGAAATGCGTCATATCGTATCACGTCATATACTATAGCGTCATGACGTATAACGTCGTATAGCATTACGTCATAATGGATAACGTCTTCTAGTAATACGTCATAACGTATAACGTCATATAGAATTACGGCATAACGTATAACGTCATACAGTAATTCCTCATAACGGATAACGTCTTATGGTAATACGTCATAACGTATGACGTCACACAGTATTACGGCATAACGTATAACGTCATACAGAAATGCGTCATATCGTATCACGTCATATACTATAGCGTCATGACGTATAACGTCGTATAGCATTACGTCATAATGGATAACGTCTTCTAGTAATACGTCATAACGTATAACGTCATATAGAATTACGGCATAACGTATAACGTCATACAGTAATTCCTCATAACGGATAACGTCTTATGGTAATACGTCATAACGTATGACGTCACACAGTATTACGTCATAACGTATAACGTCATATAGAATTACGGTTTAACGTATTACGTCATACTGTAATGCGTCATAACGTATAACTTCACATAGTATGACGTCATAACTTATAACGTCATATAGAATTACGGTTTAACGTATAACGTCATACTGTAATGCGTCATAACGTATAACGTCACATAGTATAACGTCATAACGTATAACGTCATATACAATTACGGCATAACGTATAACGTTATATCGCAATGCGTCATAACGTATAACATCACATAGAATTACGTCATAACGGATAACGTCTTACAGTAATACGTCATAACGTATAACGTTATATAGCAATGCGTCATAACGTATAACGTCACATAGAATTACGTCATAACGGATAACGTCACATAGTAATACGTCATAACGTATAACGTCATGTAGAATTATTGTTTAACGTATAACGTCATACAGTAATTCCTCATAACGTATAACGTCACATAGTAATACGTCAAAACGAATAACGTCATATAGAATTACGGTTAAACGTATAACGCCATATAGAATTACGTTTTAACCTATAACGTCATATAGAGTTACGGTTTAACGTATAACGCCATAAAGAATTACGTCATAACGTATAACGTCACATAGTATAACGTCATCACGTATAACGTCATATAGAAATCCGGCATAACGTATAACGTCATACAGTAATGCGTCATATCGTATCACGTCATATAGTATAGCGTCATGACGTATAACGTCGTATAGCATTACGTCATAATGGATAACGTCTTCTAGTAATACGTCATAACGTATAACGTCATATAGAATTACGGCATAACGTATAACGTCATACAGTAATTCCTCATAACGTATAACGTCACATAGTAATACGTCACAACGAATAACGTCATATAGAATTACGGTTAAACGTATAACGCCATATAGAATTACGTTTTAACGTATAATGTAATATAGAATTACGGTTTAACGTATAACGTCATAGTGTAATGCGTCGTAACGTATAACGCCATATAGAAATACGGCAAAACGTATAACGTAACATAGAATTACGTCATAACGGATAACGTCACATAGTAATACGTCATAACGCATAACGTCACATAGAATTACGGTTTAACGTATAACGTCATACAGTAATGCGTCATAACGTATAACGTCATATAGTATAGCGTCATGACGTATAACGTCGAATAGATTTACGTCATAACGGATAACGTCTCATAGTAATACGTCATACCGTATATCGTCATATCGAATTACGTCATGACGTATAACGTCGTATAGCATTACGTCATAATGGATAACGTCATACAGTAATTCCTCATAACGTATAACGTCACATTGTAATACGTCACAACGAATAACGTCATATAAAATTACGGTTAAACGTATAACGAAATATAGAATTACTTCATAACGTATAACGTCACATAGTATAACGTCACAACGTATAACGTCATATAGAATTACGGCATAACGTATAACGTCATACAGTAATGCGCCATAACGTATAACGTCATATAGCAATGCGTCATAACGTATAACGCCATATAGTAATGCGTCATAACGTATAACGCCATATAGTACTGCGTCATAACGTATAACGCCATATAGTACTTCGTCATGATGTATAACGTCATACAGAATTGCGTCATGATGTATAACGTCATACAGAATTACGTCATAACATATAATGTCATATAGTATTGCGTCATAACGTATAACGTCATATAGTATAACGGCATAACATATAACGTCACATAGAATTACGTCATAACGGATAACGTCACATAGTAAAACGTCATAACGTATAACGTCATATAGTATTACGGCATACCGTATAACGTCATATAGAATTACGGCATAACGTATAACGTCATACAGTAATGCGTCATAACGTATAACGTCATATAGTATAGCGTCATGACGTATAACGTCGTATAGCATTACGTCATAATGGATAAAGTCTTCTAGTAATACGTCACAACGCATAACGTCATATAGAATTACGATTTAACGTATAACGTCATATAGTATTACGGTTTAACGTATAACGTCATACAGTAATGCGTCATAACGTATAACGTCGTATAGTAATACGTCACAACGAATAGCGTCATATAGAATTACCGTTAAACGTATAACGCAATATAGAATTACGTTTGAACGTATAACGTAATATAGAATTACGGTGTAACGTATAATACCATAGCGTAATGCGTCATATCGTGTAACGTCACATAGTAATACGTCATAACGCATAACGTCATATAGAATTACGGTTTAGCGCATAACGCCATATAGGAATGCGTCATAACGTATAACGTCACATAGTAATTGGTCATACCGTATAATGTCATATCGAATTACGTCATAACGTATAACGTCACATAGCAAAACGTCATAACGTATAACGTCACATAGTAAAACGTCATAACGTATAACGTCACATAGTAAAACGTCATAACGTATAACGTCATGTAGAATTACGGTTTAACGTATAACGTCATACTGTAATGCGTCATAACGTATAACGTCATATAATATTACGGCATAACATATAACGTCACATAGAATTACGTCATAACGGATAACGTCACGTAGTAATACGTCATAACGCATAACGTCACATAGAATTACGGTTTAACGTATAACGTCATACAGTAATGCGTCATAACGTATAACGTCATATAGTATTGCGCCATGACGAATAACGTCTTATAGATTTACGTCATAACGTATAAAGTCATATAGAATTTCGGTTTAACGTATAACGCCATATAGCAATGCGTCGTAACGTATAACGTCACATAGTAATGCGTCATAACGTATAACGTCATATAGAATTATTGTTTAACGTATAACGTCATACAGGAATTCCTCATAACGTATAACGTCTCATAGTAATACGTCACAACGAATAACGTCATATAGAGTTACGGTTTAACGTATAACGCCATATAGAATTACGTTTTAACGTATAATGTAATATAGAATTACGGTTTAACGTATAACGTCATAGTGTAATGCGTCGTAACGTATAACGCCATATAGAAATACGGCAAAACGTATAACGTAACATAGAATTACGTCATAACGGATAACGTCACATAGTAATACGTCATAACGCATAACGTCACATAGAATTACGGTTTAACGTATAACGTCATACAGTAATGCGTCATAACGTATAACGTCATATAGTATAGCGTCATGACGTATAACGTCGAATAGATTTACGTCATAACGGATAACGTCTCATAGTAATACGTCATACCGTATATCGTCATATCGAATTACGTCATGACGTATAACGTCGTATAGCATTACGTCATAATGGATAACGTCATACAGTAATTCCTCATAACGTATAACGTCACATTGTAATACGTCACAACGAATAACGTCATATAAAATTACGGTTAAACGTATAACGAAATATAGAATTACTTCATAACGTATAACGTCACATAGTATAACGTCACAACGTATAACGTCATATAGAATTACGGCATAACGTATAACGTCATACAGTAATGCGCCATAACGTATAACGTCATATAGCAATGCGTCATAACGTATAACGCCATATAGTAATGCGTCATAACGTATAACGCCATATAGTACTGCGTCATAACGTATAACGCCATATAGTACTTCGTCATGATGTATAACGTCATACAGAATTGCGTCATGATGTATAACGTCATACAGAATTACGTCATAACATATAATGTCATATAGTATTGCGTCATAACGTATAACGTCATATAGTATAACGGCATAACATATAACGTCACATAGAATTACGTCATAACGGATAACGTCACATAGTAAAACGTCATAACGTATAACGTCATATAGTATTACGGCATACCGTATAACGTCATATAGAATTACGGCATAACGTATAACGTCATACAGTAATGCGTCATAACGTATAACGTCATATAGTATAGCGTCATGACGTATAACGTCGTATAGCATTACGTCATAATGGATAAAGTCTTCTAGTAATACGTCACAACGCATAACGTCATATAGAATTACGATTTAACGTATAACGTCATATAGTATTACGGTTTAACGTATAACGTCATACAGTAATGCGTCATAACGTATAACGTCGTATAGTAATACGTCACAACGAATAGCGTCATATAGAATTACCGTTAAACGTATAACGCAATATAGAATTACGTTTGAACGTATAACGTAATATAGAATTACGGTGTAACGTATAATACCATAGCGTAATGCGTCATATCGTGTAACGTCACATAGTAATACGTCATAACGCATAACGTCATATAGAATTACGGTTTAGCGCATAACGCCATATAGGAATGCGTCATAACGTATAACGTCACATAGTAATTGGTCATACCGTATAATGTCATATCGAATTACGTCATAACGTATAACGTCACATAGCAAAACGTCATAACGTATAACGTCACATAGTAAAACGTCATAACGTATAACGTCACATAGTAAAACGTCATAACGTATAACGTCATGTAGAATTACGGTTTAACGTATAACGTCATACTGTAATGCGTCATAACGTATAACGTCATATAATATTACGGCATAACATATAACGTCACATAGAATTACGTCATAACGGATAACGTCACGTAGTAATACGTCATAACGCATAACGTCACATAGAATTACGGTTTAACGTATAACGTCATACAGTAATGCGTCATAACGTATAACGTCATATAGTATTGCGCCATGACGAATAACGTCTTATAGATTTACGTCATAACGTATAAAGTCATATAGAATTTCGGTTTAACGTATAACGCCATATAGCAATGCGTCGTAACGTATAACGTCACATAGTAATGCGTCATAACGTATAACGTCATATAGAATTATTGTTTAACGTATAACGTCATACAGGAATTCCTCATAACGTATAACGTCTCATAGTAATACGTCACAACGAATAACGTCATATAGAGTTACGGTTTAACGTATAACGCCATAAAGAATTACTTCATAACGTATAACGTCACATAGTATAACGTCATAACGTATAACGTCATATAGTATTGCGTCATGATGTATAACGTCATATCGAATTACAACATAACGTATAACGTCACATAGTAAAACGTTATAACGTATAACGTCATATAGAATTACGGTTTAACGTATAACGTAATACAGTAATGCGTCATAACGTATAACGTCATATAGTATTGCGTCATCACGTATAACGTAGTATAGCATTACATCATAATGGATAACGTCTTCTAGTAATGCGTCATAACGTATAACGTCATATAGTATTGCGTCATGATGTAAACGTCATATCGAATTACAACATAACGTATAACGTCACATAGTAAAACGTTATAACGTATGACGTCATATAGAATTACGGTTTAACGTATAACGTCATATAGAATTACTGTTTAACGTATAACGCAATATAGTAATGCGTCATAACGTATAACGTCATATAGTATTACGGCATACCGTATAACATTATATAGCTTTACATCAGAATTGATAACGTCTTCTAGTAATACGTCATAACGTATAACGTCATATAGAATTACGGTTTAACGAATAACGTCATACTGTGATGCGTCATAACGTATAACGCCATATAGTATTGCGTCATGACGTATAACGTCGTATAGAATTACGTCATAACGGATAACGTCTTACAGTGATACGTCATAACGTATAACGTCATATAGCAATGCGTCATAACGTATAACGCCATATAGTAATGCGTCATAACGTATAACGCCATATAGTCATGCGTCATAACGTATAACGCCATATAGTACTGCGTCATGATGTATAACGTCATACAGAATTACGTCATGATGTATAACGTCATACAGCATTACGTCATAACATATAATGTCATATAGTATTGCGTCATAACGTATAACGTCATATAGTATTACGGCATAACATATAACGTCACATAGAATTACGTCATAACGGATAACGTCACATAGTAAAACGTCATAACGTATAACGTCATATAGTATTACGGCAAAACATATAACGTCACATAGAATTACGTCATAACGGATAACGTCACATAGTAAAACGTCATAACGTATAACGTCATATAGTATTACGGCATACCGTATAACATCATATAGCATTACATCATAATTGCTAACGTCTTCTAGTAATACGTCATAACGTATAACGTCATATAGAATTACGGTTTAACGAATAACGTCATACTGTGATGCGTCATAACGTATAACGTCATATAGTATAGCGTCATGACGTATAACATCGTATAGCATTACGTGATAATGGATAAAGTCTTCTAGTAATACGTCATAACGTATAACGTCATATAGAATTACGATTTAACGTATAACGTCATATAGTGTTACGGTTTAACGTATAACGTCATACAGTAATGCGTCATAACGTATAACGTCATTTAGTAATACGACACAACGAATAGCGTCATATAGAATTACCGTTAAACGTATAACGCCATATAGAATTACGTTTTAACGTATAACGTAATATAGAATTACGGTGTAACGCATAATACCATAGCGTAATGCGTCATATCGTGTGACGTCACATAGTAATATGTCATAACGCATAAAGTCATATAGAATTACGGTTTAACGTATAACGTTATACAGTAATACGTCATAACGTATATCGTCATATAGCAATGCGTCATAACGTATAACGTCACATAGTAATGCGTCATAACGTATAACGTCATATAGAATTATTGTGTAACGTATAACGTCATACAGGAGTTCTTCAAAACGTATAACGTCTCATAGTAATACGTCACAACGAATAACGTCATATAGAGTTACGGTTTAACGTATAACGCCATAAAGAATTACTTCATAACGTATAACGTCACATAGTATAACGTCATAACGCATAACGTCATATAGAATTACGGCATAACGTATAACGTCATACAGTAATGCGTCATAACGTATAACGTCATATAGTATAGCGCCATGACGTATAACGTCGTATAGCATTACATCATAGTGGATAACGTCTTCTAGTAATACGTCATAACGTATAACGTCATATAGAATTACGGTTTAACGAATAACGTCATACTGTAATGCGTCATAACGTATAACGTGATATAGTATTGCGTCATGACGTATAACGTCGTATAGAATTACGTCATAACGGATAACGTCTTACAGTAATACGTCATAACGTATAACGTCATATAGCAATGCGTCATAACGTATAACGCCATATAGTAATGCGTCATAACGTATAACGCCATATAGTACTGCGTCATAACGTATAACGCCATATAGTACTTCGTCATGATGTATAACGTCATACAGAATTGCGTCATGATGTATAACGTCATACAGAATTACGTCATAACATATAATGTCATATAGTATTGCGTCATAACGTATAACGTCATATAGTATAACGGCATAACATATAACGTCACATAGAATTACGTCATAACGGATAACGTCACATAGTAAAACGTCATAACGTATAACGTCATATAGTATTACGGCATACCGTATAACGTCATATAGAATTACGGCATAACGTATAACGTCATACAGTAATGCGTCATAACGTATAACGTCATATAGTATAGCGTCATGACGTATAACGTCGTATAGCATTACGTCATAATGGATAAAGTCTTCTAGTAATACGTCACAACGTATAACGTCATATAGAATTACGATTTAACGTGTAACGTCATATAGTATTACGGTTTAACGTATAACGTCATACAGTAATGCGTCATAACGTATAACGTCATATAGTAATTGGTCATACCGTATAACGTCATATCGAATTACGTCATAACGTATAACGTCACATAGCAAAACGTCATAACGTATAACGTCACATAGTAAAACGTCATAACGTATAACGTCACATAGTAAAACGTCATAACGTATAACGTCATGTAGAATTACGGTTTAACGTATAACGTCATACTGTAATGCGTCATAACGTATAGCGTCATATAGTATTGCGTCATGACGTATAACGTCGTATAGAATTACGTCATAACGGATAACGTCTTACAGTAATACGTCATAACGTATAACGCCATATAGTATTGCGTCATGATGTATAACGTCATACAGAATTACGTCACAACATATAATGTCATATAGTATTGCGTCATAACGTATAACGTCATATAGTATTACGGCAAAACATATAACGTCACATAGAATTACGTCATAACGGATAACGTCACATAGTAAAACGTCATATAGTATTACGGCATACCGTATAACATCATATAGCATTACATCATAATTGATAACGTCTTCTAGTAATACGTCATAACGTATAACGTCATATAGAATTACGGTTTAACGAATAACGTCATACTGTGATGCGTCATAACGTATAACGTCATATAGTATTGCGTCATGACGTATAACGTCGTATAGAATTACGTCATAACGGATAACGTCTTATAGTAATACGTCATAACGTATAACGTCATATAGCAATGCGTCATAACGTATAACGCCATATGGTAATGCGTCATAACGTATAACGCCATATAGTCATGCGTCATAACGTATAACGCCATATAGTACTGCGTCATGATGTATAACGTCATACAGAATTACGTCATGATGTATAACGTCATACAGAATTACGTCATAACATATAATGTCATATAGTATTGCGTCATAACGTATAACGTCATATAGTATTACGGCATAACATATAACGTCACATAGAATTACGTCATAACGGATAACGTCACATACTAAAACGTCATAACGTATAACGTCATATAGAATTACGGCATAACGTATAACGTCATACAGTAATGCGTCATAACGTATAACGTCATATAGTATAGCGTCATGACGTATAACGTCGTATAGCATTACATCATAATGGATAACGTCTTCTAGTAATACGTCATAACGTATAACGTCATATAGAATTACGGTTTAACGAATAACGTCATACTGTAATGCGTCATAACGTATAACGTGATATAGTATTGCGTCATGACGTATAACGTCGTATAGTATTACGTCATAACGGATAACGTCTTACAGTAATACGTCATAACGTATAACGTCATATCGCAATGCGTCATAACGTATAACGCCATATAGTACTGCGTCATAACGTATAACGCCTTATAGTACTTCGTCATGATGTATAACGTCATACAGAATTGCGTCATGATGTATAACGTCATACAGAATTACGTCATAACATATAATGTCATATAGTATTGCGTCATAACGTATAACGTCATATAGTATTACGGCATAACATATAACGTCACATAGAATTACGTCATAACGGATAACGTCACATAGTAAAACGTCATAACGTATAACGTCATATAGTATTACGGCATAACGTATAACGTCATACAGTAATGCGTCATAACGTATAACGGCATATAGTAATACGTCACAACGAATAGAGTCATATAGAATTACCGTTAAACGTATAACGCCATATAGAATTACGTTTGAACGTATAACATAATATAGAATTACGGTGTAACGTATAATACCATAGCGTAATGCGTCATATCGTGTAACGTCACATAGTAATACGTCATAACGCATAATGTCATATAGAATTACGGTTTAGCGCATAACGCCATATAGGAATGCGTCATAACGTATAACGTCACATAGTAATTCGTCATACCGTATAACGTCATATCGAATTACGTCATAACGTATAACGTCACATAGCAAAACGTCATAACGTATAACGTCACATAGTAAAACGTCATAACGTATAACGCCATATAGTCATGCGTCATAACGTATAACGCCTTATAGTACTGCGTCACGATGTATAACGTCATACAGAATTACGTCATGATGTATAACGTAATACAGAATTACGTCATAACATATAATGTCATATAGTGTTGCGTCATAACGTATAACGTCATATAGTATTACGGCATAACATATAACGTGACATAGAATTACGTCATAACGGATAACGTCACATAGTAAAACGTCATAACGTATAACGTCATATAGTATTACGACATACCGTATAACGTCATATAGAATTATGATATAACGTATAACGTCATACAGTAATGCGTCATAACGTATAACGTCATATAGTATAGCGTCATGACGTATAACGTCGTATAGCATTACGTGATAATGGATAAAGTCTTCTAGTAATACGTCATAACGTATAACGTCATATAGAATTACGATTTAACTTATAACGTCATATAGTATTACGGTTTAACGTATAACGTCATACAGTAATGCGTCATAACGTATAACGTCATAAAGTAATACGACACAACGAATAGCGTCATATAGAATTACCGTTAAACGTATAACGCTATATAGAATTACGTTTTAACGTATAACGTAATATAGAATTACGGTGTAACGCATAATACCATAGCGTAATGCGTCATATCGTGTAACGTCACATAGTAATACTTCATAACGCATAAAGTCATATAGAATTACGGTTTAACGTATAACGTTATACAGTAATACGTCATGACGTATATCGTCATATAGCAATGCGTCATAACGTATAACGTCATATAGAATTATTGTGTAACGTATAACGTCATACAGGAATTCCTCATAACGTATAACGTCTCATAGTAATACGTCACAACGATTAACGTCATATAGAGTTACGGTTTAACGTATAACGCCATAAAGAATTACTTCATAACGTATAACGTCACATAGTATAACGTCATAACGTATAACGTCATATAGAATTACGGCATAACGTATAACGTCATACAGTAATGCGTCATAACGTATAACGTCATATAGCAATGCATCATAACGTATAACGCCATATAGTACTGCGTCATAACGTATAACGCCATATAGTACTTCGTCATGATGTATAACGTCATACAGAATTGCGTCATGATGTATAACGTCATACAGAATTACGTCATAACATATAATGTCATATAGTATTGCGTCATAACGTATAACGTCATATAGTATTACGGCATAACATATAACGTCACATAGAATTACGTCATAACGGATAACGTCACATAGTAAAACGTCATAACGTATAACGTCATATAGTATTACGGCATAACGTATAACGTCATACAGTAATGCGTCATAACGCATAACGTCATATAGAATTACGGCATAACGTATAACGTCATACAGTAATGCGTCATAACGTATAACGTCATATAGTATAGCGTCATGACGTATAACGTCGTATAGCATTACGTCATAATGGATAAAGTCTTCTAGTAATACGTCATAACGTATAACGTCATATAGAATTACGATTTAACGTATAACGTCATATAGTATTACGGTTTAACGTATAACGTCATACAGTAATGCGTCATAACGCATAACGTCATACAGAATTACGTCATAACATATAATGTTATATAGTATTGCGTCATAACGTATAACGTCATATAGTAATACGTCAGAACGAATAGCGTCATATAGAATTACCGTTAAACGTATAACGCCATATAGAATTACGTTTGAACGTATAACGTCATATAGTATTACGGCATAACATATAACGTCACATAGAATTACGTCATAACGGATAACGTCATATAGTAAAACGTCATAACGTATAACGTCATATAGTATTACGGCATAACGTATAACGTCATACAGTAATGCGTCATAACGCATAACGTCATACAGAATTACGTCATAACTTATAATGTTATATAGTATTGCGTCATAACGTATAACGTCATATAGTATTACGGCATAACATATAACGTCACATAGAATTACCTCATAACGGATAACGTCACATAGGAAAACGCCATAACGCATAACGTCATATAGTATTACGGCATACCGTATAACGTCGTATAGAATTACGGCATAACGTATAACGTCATACAGTAATGCGTCATAACGTATAACGTCATATAGTATAGCGTCATGACGTATAACGTCGTATAGCATTACGATTTAACGTATAACGTCATATAGTATTACGGTTTAACGTATAACGTCATACAGTAATGCGTCATAACGTATAACGTCATGTAGAATTACGGTTTAACGTATAATGTCATACTGTAATGCGTCATAACGTATAACGTCATATAGTATTGCGTCATGACGTATAACGTCGTATAGAATTACGTCATAACGGATAACGTCTTACAGTAATACGTCATAACGTATAACGTCATATAGTATTACGGCATACCGTATAACATCATATAGCATTACATCATAATGGATCACGTGTTCTAGTAATTCGTCATAACGTATAACGTCATATAGAATTACGGTTTAACGAATAACGTCATACTGTAATGCGTCATAACGTATAACGTCATATAGTATTGCGTCATGATGTATAACGTCGTATAGAATTACGTCATAACGGATAACGTCTTACAGTAATACGTCATAACGTATAACGTCATATAGCAATGCGTCATAACGTATAACGCCATACAGTAATGCGTCATTACGTATAACGTCACATAGAATTGCGTCATAACGGATATCGTCACATAGTAAAACGTCATACCGTATAACGTCATATCGAATTACGTCATAACGTATAACGTCACATAGCAAAACGTCATAACGTATAACGTCACATAGTAAAACGTCATAACGTATAACGTCATATAGTATTACGTCATAACGGATAACGTCACATAGTAAAACGTCATAACGTATAACGTCATATACTATTACGGCATACCGTATAACATCATATAGCATTACATCATAATTGATAACGTCTTCTAGTAATACGTCATAATGTATAACGTCATATAGAATTACGGTTTATCGAATAACGTCATACTGTAATGCGTCATAACGTATAACGCCATATAATATTGCGTCATGACGTATAACGTCGTATAGAATTACGTCATCACGGATAACGTCTTACAGGAATACGTCATAACGTATAACGTCATATAGCAATGCGTCATAACGTATAACGCCATATAGTAATGCGTCATAACGTATAACGCCATATAGTCATGCGTCATAACGTATAACGCCATATAGTACTGCGTCACGATGTATAACGTCATACAGAATTACGTCATGATGTATAACGTAATACAGAATTACGTCATAACATATAATGTCATATAGTATTGCGTCATAACGTATAACGTCATATAGTATTACGGCATAACATATAACGTGACATAGAATTACGTCATAACGGATAACGTCACATAGTAAAACGTCATAACGTATAACGTCATATAGAATTACGATTTAACTTATAACGTCATATAGTATTACGGTTTAACGTACAACGTCATACAGTAATGCGTCATAACGTATAACGTCATATAGTAATACGTCACAACGAATAGCGTCATATAGAATTACCGTTAAACGTATAACGCCATATAGAATTACGTTTTAACGTATAACGTAATATAGAATTACGGTGTAATGCATAATACCATGGCGTAATGCGTCATATCGTGTAACGTCACATAGTAATACGTCATAACGCATAAAGTCATATAGAATTACGGTTTAACGTATAACGTTATACAGTAATACGTCATAACGTATATCGCCATATAGCAATGCGTCATAACGTATAACGTCATATAGTAATACGTCACAACGAATAGCGTCATATAGAATTACCGTTAAACGTATAACGCCATATAGAATTACGATTTAACGTATAACGTAATATAGAATTACGGTGTAACGCATAATACCATAGCGTAATGCGTCATATCGTGTAACGTCACATAGTAATACGTCATAACGCATAAAGTCATATAGAATTACGGTTTAACGTATAACGTTATACAGTAATACCTCATAACGTATATCGTCATATAGCAATGCGTCATAACGTATAACGTCACATAGTAATGCGTCATAACGTATAACGCCATATAGAATTGTTGTGTAACGTATAACGTCATACAGGAATTCCTCATAACGTATAACGTCTCATAGTAATACGTCACAACGAATAACGTCATATAGAGTTACGGTTTAACGTATAACGCCATAAAGAATTACTTCATAACGTATAACGTCACATAGTATAACGTCATAACGTATAACGTCATATAGAATTACGGCATAACGTATAACGTCATACAGTAATGCGTCATAACGTATAACGTCATATAGTATAGCGTCATGACGTATAACGTCGTATAGCATTACATCATAATGGATAACGTCTTCTAGTAATACGTCATAACGTATAACGTCATATAGAATTACGGTTTAACGAATAACGTCATCCTGTTATGCGTCATAACGTATAACGTCATATAGTATTGCGTCATGAGGTATAACGTCGTATAGAATTACGTCATAACGGATAACGTCTTACAGTAATACGTCATAACGTATAACGTCATATAGCAATGCGTCATAACGTATAACGCCATATAGTAATGCGTCATAACGTATAACGCCATATAGTACTGCGTCATAACGTATAACGCCATATAGTACTGCGTCATGATGTATAACGTCATACAGAATTACGTCATGATGTATAACGTCATACGGAATTACGTCATAACATATAATGTCATATAGTATTGCGTCATAACGTATAACGTCTTCTAGTAATACGTCATAACGTATAACGTCATATAGAATTACGGTTTAACGAATAACGTCATACTGTAATACGTCATAACGTATAACGTCATATAGAATTACGGTTTACCGAATAACGTCGTACTGTAATGCGTCATAACGTATAACGTCATATAGTATTACGGCATACCGTATAACGTCATATAGAATTACGGCATAACGTATAACGTCATACAGTAATGCGTCATAACGTATAACGTCATATAGTAATACGTCACAACGTATAACGTCATATACTATTACGGCATACCGTATAACATCATATAGCATTACATCATAATTGATAACGTCTTCTAGTAATACGTCATAATGTATAACGTCATATAGAATTACGGTTTATCGAATAACGTCATACTGTAATGCGTCATAACGTATAACGTCATATAATATTGCGTCATGACGTATAAAGTCGTATAGAATTACGTCATAAGGGATAACGTCTTACAGTAATACGTCATAACGTATAACGTCATATAGCAATGCGTCATAACGTATAACGCCATATAGTAATGCGTCATAACGTATAACGCCATATAGTCATGCGTCATAACGTATAACGCCATATAGTACTGCGTCACGATGTATAACGTCATACAGAATTACGTCATGGTGTATAACGTAATACAGAATTACGTCATAACATATAATGTCATATATTATTGCGTCATAACGTATAACGTCATATAGTATTACGGCATAACATATAACGTGACATAGAATTACGTCATAACGGATAACGTCACATAGTAAAACGTCATAACGTATAACGTCATATAGTATTACGGCATACCGTATAACGTCATATAGTATTACGATATAACGTATAACGTCATACAGTAATGCGTCATAACGTATAACGTCATATAGTATAGCGTCATGACGTATAACGTCGTATAGCATTACGTGATAATGGATAAAGTCTTCTAGTAATACGTCATAACGTATAACGTCATATAGAATTACGATTTAACGTATAACGTCATATAGTATTACGGTCTAACGTATAACGTCATACAGTAATGCGTCATAACGTATAACGTCATATAGAATTACGGTTTAACGAATAACGTCATACTGTAATGCGTCATAACGTATAACGTCATATAGTATTGCGTCATGATGTATAACGTCGTATAGAATTACGTCATAACGGATAACGTCTTCTAGTAATACGTCATAACGTATAACGTCATATAGCAATGCGTCATAACGTATAACGTCATATAGAATTATTGTGTTACGTATAACGTCATGCAGGAATTCCTCATAACGTATAACGTCTCATAGTAATACGTCACAACGAATAACGTCATATAGTATTACGGCATACCGTACAACGTCATATAGAATTACGATATAACGTATAACGTCATACAGTAATGCGTCATAACGTATAACGTCATATAGTATAGCGTCATGACGTATAACGTCGTATAGCATTACGTGATAATGGATAAAGTCTTCTAGTAATACGTCATAACGTAAAACGTCATATAGTAATACGTCACAACGAATAGCGTCATATAGAATTACCGTTAAACGTATAACGCCATATAGAATTACGTTTTAACGTATAACGTAATATAGAATTACGGTGTAACGCATAATACCATAGCGTAATGCGTCATATCGAATAACGTCACATAGTAATACGTCATAACGCATAAAGTCATATAGAATTACGGTTTAACGTATAACGTTATACAGTAATACGTCATAACGTATATCGTCATATAGCAATGCGTCATAACGTATAACGTCACATAGTAATGCGTCATAACGTATAACGCCA